>NC_041388.1:173215302-173367184 GCF_002162155.2 Triticum dicoccoides
GCAATGAGGTCCAAGTGACCAGCCGGGCTTCTCTCTCTCCCTCATATCTCTTTAGCAGAAAAGAAAAAATAAAGAGAGGAAAAGAAAGAGAGGGTATGGAAAAGATTTTAGGCATGGGGATAATTTTCCCGAACTCACAAAAATATGCTCGGTCCAAGAAAATTAGAAATGGCCAGATCGAACGATAAGAATTCAAACTCATTTGAATTTAATTCAAATGGGTTTGAACTAGGACGAGGTTTTAGGAGTATCCAAAAATGTTCGGATTTTTGGAGGAACCTTGGAATAGGATGAAAGAATAAATACCAAAGTTAGAGGCCAAGAGTTGTGATAACAAAGGCATTGAGATTTATTTTCCAAGTGTGTTCCGGTTAATTCCAACAAATGGAATATTTAATATAGCTCCCTAATATCGGGGGGATATGTTATAAAGAGAATCACCATGTGAATTCCGTCGGTTTAAATGGACCAAAGATCCATGCCATTTATTTAAGTGAGTTTTAGTTAGCTTTGAGAAAAAGATGGCATGATGACATGATGCAATGCAACAATCAAAATAAATCACATGATGAAACTCGGAAAACAAGGAAGGCATCTGAACCTCCGGTCTTGGGGCGTCACAACACTCCACCACTACGAGAGGATCTTGTCCCGAGATCTAGGATGGCACCGGAGGGGGAAAACGGAAGAGGAAGAGAAGAGGTAAAACTAAGTTGCTTCTTTGATAAACGAGTGAAACCACGAACCTTGAGAGGTTGAACAAATTGAAAGAAAGAATACAATGAAGATGAACAAAGTTGAAAACAATCCATTAGAAAAGAGGAACAAGGAGCATTACTTGAACCTTGTAGGTTGAAACACATAAGAAAAAGGGTTGCAATGGACAAGAAGTACATGCAAGCACTCCGGTAGAAACGAGATGCACAAGGAACGATAAGGATCAAATACAACAACACTCCAGTTGGAAATGGAAGGCAAAGAATATGAGCATGGAAAAATGAAAGCACTTGGACGAGACTCCGGTTACAAGAGGAATGATGGCCACAACACTCCAGTTAGCACAAGATAGAGGAGGAAAAAAAGAATGATATAATTTGGATAGCACTCCGACTGTAAATGAAAGGAATTGAACATGAACTTGACAAGATGAGAGGATACTTGACAAAATGAACAACACATTGCCTCCGGAACGAACGAATAGAAGCTAGATCATTGGAATGAAAGAATGGAGAAGAAAATGCCCACTTTTGCCTCAAAAGAGCTTGGAGAGCACCCTTCCAAGAAGGTTATAACGGAGTTGTTGGAAAACCAACAACAAAACGAATAAGCTTGTAGTGGGCTTATGGAAAACTTCTCAAACTTGAGGCAAAATTCTGCCACTAACGAAAAACAATAGATTGGATTGATATGAACAAGGAGACGAGAAACTTATTTCAACGGGATGATAAATGAAGAACTTGGGTCATTTATAAGCACCATAAATAGCAGCAATCCTTAGGGAAAGCTTTAGGTGAAATATAACCCAAGATAGCTCCAACGAGGAGATGGATGGATTGAGAACAACTCATGCTCGAAGAAATTGATGGGTTTAACTATCCCATTGTTGACAACTGTTGAATCATGAAACACGAACTCAAATTGTCACGAATGACATAACACCACCTCAAAAGATAAGATAGAAGGAATTGCACTTCAGAATGCAAGATGAAGAATGCTTGAGCTCCTCTTGGCGAACACTTCTAGAACGAATTAAATCCTTGATGAACCACCATGTAGAGCCTTGATGAAGAACTCCGGTAACAAAATGATGATAAAAAGAAAGAGAAGTTGAAAACACAAGGTGAAGCCTTGTAATGACTTAGATGGATCTTTGCGACAATATAATTGATAGAGCTTGGGACTCCGAGAAGAAAAAAATATGGAACAATTGAAACCATGAACTTGATGAGCCTCCGGAATAAGGAATTGAGTTTACTCGATGAAACAAGAATAAGAATTACATTATGCTTATCCTTCACCAATTTAAATTGATGACAAGCAATGGATTTGGCATACTACTTATTCTCGTTGAAATGATTAAGAGAGATATAGTGCAAACTTGAGAAAGGTCTTCAATGATCCACCGGTAGGATTGAAAACAACGAATAGATTGATATGATAACCAAGAAACAGAACTCTTGAATGAACCATCGTAAGAATTGAAAACGATTGAAGAAAAGATAAAGGAACACCTGCAAGAATTAGAGAACGAATGAAGATACTTGAGGGAATTTAGATATAGGAGAACGAAGAGATCACGAACTGATTAGATAATACTTGAATGATGCACCGGTAAGATTTGGAGAACAATAGTTGAAAGCTGAGAGTGAATAAATCCGAAATGATGGCCTTTAGAGAATCAAACTGAAAAGAATCTTGATTTGCTCCGGATGGGTGAAAATAATTCTAACAATCAAAAACAATTATAAGAGGATGGCCTCAAACTAGAACCATGAATCTTGAAGAGAATGGAGCAAGATTTAAGAGAAACTCTTCTTCGGTCTTCAACTCCAAGAATGACGATGAGAAAGACCACCATGAATTGTTGAGACACTCTGGAATAATGAAGAATATAAAGGCTGAATCAACAATGAAAAGAATTTGAAAGATCTTGGAGAAAGGCATTTGATTGATGATAATTCATTCTTACGTCAAACTTTGAAGAGGATTTGAGAATCACTCTGGAAAAATTAGAAGAGTCAGGTAAGATCCTGGGAAAAGACCTGTGGGTTAGGGCCCACTCAAAGGGTACACCATTGAACAATGTAAGGAAGATTGCGCCAGTTGAATTAAATGGCTTAAATGTGATAACAACCTCGAAATAGGTTGAACAGACCTTGAGTAAAAGACGAGCCTTTTGAGATATCTTCAGCACTCCCGATCAAATGAATAGTGAGAGGTGAATGATTATGAGGTGCACCAGAATGAGAAGGTATTTGAAACGAGGAAAATTATATGATCAACAAAGCTTGAATTGGATCCACCGGAGAAAAAAAGAGAACGAAGAATGATACCTTGTAGAGCATCTTCATGAGAATCACCGGATAAGAATATTGACGGAAAAGAATGGAGAGACTTCTCATCAATAACATGATAGTTGACTAAGAAATCCGAATCCTTGAAGAAAAATGGGTGGGTGGGCGGGAAAACAAAGGCAACTTGGAGACAGATGAAACGAACAACATTGGGAAAAACCAAGAGGTGATCTTGCCGATGGGGAAAATGATCAGATCCACTTGAAGAGAAACACCCCGGTTGAAAAGGATTGACATGACAATCTCGATGATCATGACGGATTAGCATCCACAAAGAAATATGAGAACACCGCTTAGGCAAGGTATGGAATCAACACTTGACATTGAAGCAACTCGAATACCACAACTCAAAACAAAAAAAAGGATTGGCTTGCATAAAAAGCCGGAACAAACATATGATAGAGATTTCATCCGAAGTTTTTGTGGTGGGGCCCACACAGGCTCGATCGTACAGCACCATCATGTACAAGGCAGTGCACATGACATATGAGGCGTCCCCGAGTCAGCATAGCCAATGACTCTTTAAGACACAACGAAACCACTTTAAAACCAACCGTGGATAGGAGGACCACTAGACGTCGAACCCCAATTTCATATCATACATCTATCGGAAAGATATCCTATGAGCTACTTGAATTCCCACTTATAAACTCCCGAAACTTTCTGGTTATGCAATCAGGTGTTGGGGATACAGGGGAAGCATAATATCTCACCCAAAACTAGCAAATCCTACATCCAGCTGTATCCATCCTTCAACACATAACTAAGAAACCTTCGGAAATGATTTACCTCAACCTTTGAAAAGCATCCGTTATATGAGTTATGGCAATACTCCCGAACTCCTGGCCTAGTACTGGGTGGCGTCGAGGTTATCTCACCAACAACTGCATAAAAGAGATTTTCGATGTTGGCGAAACTCAAGTATTCCAGAACTGCAACGATAAAATTGTGATGACAACACCTCGGAGCTTAACTCCCCGGGACACTGCCACAACCCCTAAATGTCAGGAGGCACCAAGAACAATGTTCTCGTCACAAAACCATCAAAACGATTCCAAATACCCGCATGATCCTAAAAAAAATTCGTGAAATTTGAGGAGAGAAGAGTCAAAACTTCTACATCAGGAGGCCTCACCAGAGTGACGAAGGGACTGAGGAGTAAAAAGAATCCTACTCTCCGATATATATAATCCTAAAATACTCAAAACATTTTTCTAGACTCAACAACGCCAGCGATTCGATCAAGCAGGGGGCTCCTAAGTCGGGGAAGGCTCTGATTACCAACTTGTAACACCCACAATACGGCTATATCTCCCACGTGTCGGAGCACGACTTAGAGGCAAAACCGCATAGTAGGCATGTCGCAAGAGGGGTAATCTTTACACATCCCATGTACTGAATAAGAAAGGGGTAAAGAGTTGGCTTACAATCGCCACTTCACACAATACATGAATACATCATTACATCATCCAGATACAAACAAGGCCCGACTACGGAACCTAATAAAGAAAGACAACCCCTAATGCAAAAGATCCCCGATCGCCCCAACTGGGCTCCACTACTGATCAACTGGAAACGAAACTACACAACGAACACGATCTTCATCGAGCTCCTCCTTGAGCTCGGTTGCGTCACCTGCATGGTTATCATCGGCACCTGCAACTATTTGAAGTAATCTGTGAGTCACGGGGACTCAGCAATCTCACACCCTCGCGATCAAAACTATTTAAGCTTATGGGTAGGAAAAGGGGGGTAGTGAGGTGGAGCTGCAGCAAGCACTAGCATATATGGTGGCTAACATACGCAAATGAGGGTGAGAAGAGAAGCACTGCAACGGTCGTGAACTAGAAGTGATCAAGAAGTGATCCTGAAACTACTTACGTTCAAGCATAATACAAGAACCGTGCTCACTTCTCGGACTTGGCGTCCGCCGAGAAGAGACCATCACGGCTACACACGCGGTTGATGCATTTTAATTTAGTTAACTGTCAAGTTCTCTACAACCAGATATTAATAAATTCCCATCTGCCCATAACCGCGGGCACGACTTTCGAAAGTTCAAAACCCTCCAGGGGTCTCCCAACTTAGCCCATCACAAGCTATCACGGTCAACGAAGGATATTCCTTCTCCCAGGAAGACCCGATCAGACTCGGAATTCCGGTTACAAGACATTTCGACAATGGTAAAACAAGACCAGCAAAGCCGCCCGGATGTGCCGACAAATCCCGATAGGAGCTGCACATATCTCGTTCTCAGGGCACACCGGATGAGCCAGACGTCGGGTTGGCATAGACCCTGGTTGCCCATGGGGCGCCGAACATCGCTTAGGTTGGACCAACACTTAGAGAAGCACTGGCCTGGGGGGGTTAAAATAAAGATGACCCTCGGGCTCTGGAAACCCAAGGGAAAAAGGCTAGGTGAGGCAAATGGTAAAACCAAGGTTGGGCCTTGCAGGAGGAGTTTTATTCAAAGTGAACTGTCAAGGGGTTCCCATAACACCCAACCATGTGCGGAACACAAAATCAAGAAACATAACACCGGTATGACGGAAACTAGGGCGGCAAGAGTGGAACAAAACACCAGGCATTAGGCCAAGCCTTCCACCCTTTACCAAGTATATAGATGCATTAATTAAAATAAGAGATATTGTGATATCCCAACAATAATCCATGTTCCAACATGGAACAAACTTCATCTTCACCTGCAACTAGCAACGCTATATGAGGGGCTAAGCGAAGCGGTAACATAGCCAAACAATGGTTTCCTAGGACAAGGTGGGTTAGAGGCTTGGCATGGCAATATGGGAGGCATGATAAAGCATGTGGTATGTATGGTGCATTGGCAAAAGAGCGAGCAACTAGCAAGCAAAGGTAGAAGTGATTTCGAGGGTATGGTCATCTTGCTTGAGATCCCGCAAGGAAGATGAACGAGTCCATGAAGGAGAGAAACGAACATAGTCGAACGGATCCTCACAAATGCGACGTTATCGGAACTAACCCAGAGAAGCAACACCAGAAAGAAGCAAACATCATAGTAAACAACCATCACATAAGCATGGCATGATGCACAACCAAGTATGATGCATGTCCGGTTTAAAGAAGCATGGCATGGCAAAGTGCACAAACAAAACTACAAGTTAAGTGGAGCTCAATATGCAACGAGTTGCATATTGACGAAACACCACATCAATTATATAGTTCTCTCCCGTTTATGTACCCAACAATATTAAATGTTGTTAAGCATGGCAAGAGGTGAAGCATAATTAAATTAACTGATTAGGCAAGTTTAAATGAGGTCGGAACAACAAACAACAATTCTGGTAAATCCCCATATGCATTAGCAATTTAAAGAAAGAACAAACTTTAACATTTTAAATGTTATTATCATGATGTGGATGACATGTGCAAGTTTATGCAATTTTATGAAAATGTTGACATGCGCATATTATGAAGCATTTGTCATCGTGGCGGAAACGAAAGGGGTGCCACGAAAACGAATCCAAAAAAGGATGCCAGGGCAACATAACGGTTCCGGTAGCTCATGGAGATACCGGTGCAAAAGGAAGTGTGGGGGAGCGTCCAAAAGATGGTGGGGTGATCCCGGTAACCGGGTCCCCATGAATTGATGGCATGGAAGCGAGAGACACTACGGACACGGTGCCACCACGAGCATCTCATACATCACACATGCATACGGTCCACGGCATCGTCTCGATGGTAATACCTTTAAAACGTGCATAACGGGATGGTTTGGGGTCGGTGCAATGTAGAGGAAGTAGATGTTCTCGGGACAGCCGTAATGGAAGTAGTCGTTCATGGTTCGTTGTGGGAAGTAGTCCTTCTCGTGGCGACGGTAGTGGAAGTAGTGGTACTATCGGTCCTCGTCGATGGTAGTGGTACTAGCGACCTTGGCGACGGCAGTCATTCACTTTCTTAGTCGCACAAGTTTCCATAGATGTTCGGGGTCATGGCGAGGAACTTGACGTCCACGGGGTCTTGGAGGGTCGACGGTAGTGATACACACATCGTCGTGGGAGTAGTGGTTCACGCCACGGTAGTCGAACTTGACGAACCTGAACTCTTCGAGGGTCGTCGTGGTACTTGACGATATCCAGGACGATTTTGTGATTTGCCGGTCTCGACGAACCATAGGGGTACTTCATCTTGGGTTTTTGCGATGGTAGTTGAACTTGACGGATCCGAGCTCTTCGAGGGTCGTCGTGGTACTCGTTCACGTTGTAGTCGAACATGTTCAAGAAGAAACTTATGCGCCATCATGGAACTTGGCACATCCAAAGGGTACTTGACGGGTACGAGGTCTCCGTCCGTAGTGGTACTTGCTGTTACGGGTAGTCGAACTTGTCGTGCTCCTGGCGTCTGACTTGTGGCATTGGACAGAACCATGGCGAGGTTCAGCAGCTACCTCACGTCCATGATGAAAAACGGAGCTCGGGTAGGGAGTCGAAGTAGCAAGCAGGGGCGTGTGGAGAAACAGCTAACATCAGCAAAGGCCATGGCAACATGGGGCCTTGGGCGCCGTCAGGGTGGAGGGATGTGGTTCCTGCCAAGCTCTCGGAGGGGCCGGCCATGGAGGCAGGAAGGTGACCATGCCGGGTAGCAGCGAAGGTCAGAGGGCGTGGGAAGCTGGTCCGGCAGGATCCGGGCGAAGGAGAGCCGGCCTGGGTGCAGGTCGCCGGATAGGGAGGCGATGGCGTCGCGGGGAAGATGGAAGGGCGAACAGGTGGACGGCAGCAGCAACTGGCCCGCGGCAGGAGGTGGGGTCGGAGACGCCGCGCTTCGGGTCGCCGATGTCCGGCAGGGCCGCGGTGGTGGCCTCCGGCGAGGGAGCAAAACGGAGGCGGGGCGAGATGCAGGTGGGACTCGCGCAAAGGTAGCCATGGCATCAAGTGCAAGGAGCTCTCACTCGTCCCTGTGAGCAAGACCGCGCTGGACAGACGGGCGCGAGGCGCTGCGGCCCTATGCGAGAGCGAGGAGCGGGAGAGAGATGATGATCGGGCACAAGCACGTGCTCTCTGTTTCTGGCGGCGCGAGGTGGACCGGGGAAAGGGAGCGAGATCGAGAGGAGAGGGAAGTTCAGGCGCACGGAGATGGGATCGGGCAGCGCTCTCCCTGGCGGCGCTGGGTGGAAGGGTACGAGGGAAGAGGGGATCGGGCTAGGGGTGCTAGGGTGCGGTCTAGGGTTAGTGGGTTAGGTGGGTTGGGCCAAGGTGGGATAGTAGGGAAGCAGGCCGGCCTGGCAATGAGGTCCAAGTGACCAGCCGGGCTTCTCTCTCTCCCTCATATCTCTTTAGCAGAAAAGAAAAAATAAAGAGAGGAAAAGAAAGAGAGGGTATGGAAAAGATTTTGGGCATGGGGATAATTTTCCCGAACTCACAAAAATATGCTTGGTCCGAGAAAATTAGAAATGGCCAGATCGAACGATAAGAATTCAAACTCATTTGAATTAAATTCAAATGGGTTTGAACTAGGATGAGGTTTCAGGAGTATCCAAAAATGTTCGGATTTTTGGAGGAACCTCGGAATATGATGAAAGAATAAATAGCAAAGTTAGAGGCCAAGAGTTATGATAACAAAGGCATTGAGATTTATTTTGCAAGTGTGTTCTGGTTAATTCCAACAAATGGAATATTTAAAATAGCTCCCTAATATCAGGAGGATATGTTATAAATAGAATCACCATGTGAATTCCCTCGGTTTAAATGGACGAAAGGTCCATGCCATTTATTTAAGTGAGTTTTAGTTAGCTTTGAGAAAAAGATGGCATGTTAACATGATGCAATGCAACAATCAAAACAAATCACATGATGAACCTCGGAAAACAAGGAAGGCTTCTGAACCTCCGGTCTTGGGGCATCACACTAGCCTATGGTAGGATTGTATGTTGTCCTACGGACTAAACCCTCCGGTTTATATAGACACTTGAGGGGGCTAGGGTTACACAAAGTCGGTTACAAGGGAGGAAATCTTCATATCCGTATTGCCAAGCTTGCCATGCACGCCAAGGAGACTCCCATCCGGACACGGGACAAAGTCTTCAATCTTGTATCTTCATAGTCGAACAGTCCGGCCAAAGGATATAGTCCGGCTGTCCGGAGACTCCCTAATCCAGGACTCCCTCACCCCCTTTCCTACTCCCTCTCCCTCTCCTTCCTTCTATAACACCCCCAATGTCATGCTACAGTAACCCCCCCTAATGGTTGCCATGTCATCAAGATTACTATGCAGCTTACCACTTGTCCAAAAATCGAAGCCTTTTTCAAGTAACAAATATGTCGAATAAATTATTTTCTTCGAGCAGTAAAACTAAAATGTTCACCTTATCCTATAAATTTCCCTGATCATTGTGATGTTGAAACCAACCTCTTCTGAATTCCCAAAATGCCCATGGGAATTAATTTAGTGGTCCAGCAGCAATTAAAATTGGCCTTTTCAATTTCTAAAAATAGTTAGACAATTCCTTTTGGCCCCAAACTTTTTGTGCCATCTAATATTGATGCGTTTGATTTATGCGCAAAGTTTCTCAAGTAACAAAACTCATTTGGTACCTCAAATGAATCTAAAACAAGAGCTAAAAGCTTTAACATAAGAAGAAAAGAAAAGTCCAGAGACAACACCGCTCACATACAACCCATAGGTATAGTGCGACCCAGCCCACTCAACGGGCCTTCTCTTTCTTCAGGTATAGGAGGAAGGCAGAGGCAGGGGCGCCATGGCACACACATGTCGTCCACGCCCGGATTGCCTTGTGTCGTTCATCCGAGCACTCCTAGAGGTGTATAAGTGTTCCCCCAACTTCGTTGACGAACCCTAGCCCCCGGAATTCCCCTCTCCCACTCACGTTTATGCTCTGAACCACGTGCCCGAGATGTCGCCACCGCGCCTTTGTCGATCCCACGGCCACCGACTCCCCATCGTTGCATCGCCATGTCCATGAGGTTCTCCGTCGTCTGCTTCATCGTCTCCACCACTGGATCGAGCTCGGGGAGCAACGCCGGTGTCGCCCTCATCATTTGTCTTCGCCACGGCTATCGCGTCCTCGCCGCTGATCCGCTTCTTGTCGTCCACCCCGGCCCCGTACGAGCTCGCCATCTGTAACAACCAAACCTCGAAGGATTTGAGTCTCTATGCTTACCGTGCTAGTCCCTCGATCGAACTCGCTAGCACACACAGTATAGATGAATACCAGAATAGCGAGTGCATCATTTATTACATCGTATGATCCAGAATATATAAAATAAAACAATCTGCATAGCACTTTGCTAGCTTTATTCAACCAAACAGCGGAAAGTAGCAAAAAATTAACGATGAGTCCCATCATAGCCCACTGGCGATGCTGAGTGCAGACTCGCGACCCTAACGGTACCTTACTCTTCGTCAGAATATCCTGCAAAATGAGACGTTGCAGCCATATAGGTCAATACTTGGAATGTATTAGCAAGTTACACATGAGTAATAATAAAGCAGACCTACATGTATATGCATAGTACAACAAAGGAAGGCTTGGGGGTTTATTTTGCAGAAAGCTGATTTTATCCTAATAACTACCTAATAGTCAATTTTATTATTTAGTTCTTTTATTACTACAATTAAATACACAAGGTTGAGTTGGCAAAAATCAACTCCAACCTACCCTTTATTAAGTTGCCCAACAAATTTATTAGGTGTCACATCTATCAAGATCATCCAACAACTGTAATGGCATAGTGGCTCAAAGTTGCCCATAACCGGGGGCACGGCTAATCATGATTAGTGTTAATACTCTGTAGAGTTTAGTACGCTTTACCCACTGGACCCAACCCGAAGATTGAGACGAAGTCTTTCAGAAGCAGTCCCCTAGTCCAATAGGAGGCCCATCCCAACTATTATATCTACATCTGCTGGCACATCCGGGTAAGGGTCCCACAACTGATCAACTAAGCCAGAGCCCATTTAGCCAGTGGTCGCACATGGAAGCTACTAGTCACTAAGTATATCTAATCCTTTTGAGCCTGGGCGGCCATCCACTTACATTCAGAGGGTATAAAGCATGATGTTCTTGAAACCACCCTAGCAATACCACTTCCACCCAGAGGTGAATTAAATCCTGAGTTACTACTCAAATTATTATATATATAATCCTCACATAATCTCAATGAATCACGAACCAACCCCGTGTACAAGCATAGCAAAACTACAACTACCATGATCTGCAATGACGGGAAATAGCAAAACAGCATAACCAAAATATATAGTACTCCTATACATGCATATATTCATAGTGTGATATAACTACCTGCATAGAAAACAATAGGTAAAGGATGATCAACATGTAACTTTCCTTGGTTCTGGTTCAGAAAGTCACACTCCTGACAATAGCTCGCGTCGCACTCCGGACAATCTACACGTTTCACACAATTCAACAAATCAATCACTGGAACACGAAAAGAACCAAAACAAAACCAACAGCAAGAAAACCATTTTAAAACTCAAAAACAGAAGCTTAGCGGCACCTAAATTGCACAACGGTCACAATGCAAAAAGAATCACTAAATTTCATTAAACGGTTGGGAAGTTACGGCCTCCGGAAGATTTGATTCAAATTCAAACGAACTCAAAGTTGAACAGTGCAAACATGTGCAAAGTTGGTGCTGTGATAATGTGCTGATTTTTGTGAGATCACAGGAAAAAGAATTACCTAAATTGGATATACAAAATAAAAGCTATAGCTATTTGAAGTTAGAGTTGAAATCTGAAAATAAAACAAAAAGCAATAGAAAACAACTGTAGCAACTCCTGTAGCGAACAACTGTAGCGGACTGCCACGTGTCAGCGCATGATTGCATGCGCGCGTGCTCACCAGCAAAATAGAGAAAACGGCGGCGGTCTCGGGCGTTGGCGGTGGCGCTCCTCCGGTGGGTCTCCAGCGAAGGCGAGGTGATGGATGGGTGCGGAGGTGAGTGGCGGAGGTGGTGGTGGTGTTCAACGGCGGCGGGGTGGACTGTGCCGACGGTGGTGAAGACCTGAACGCGGAAACTCCGGCGGCGGCGGACGAGCTTGAGTTGCTCGCTCTGGTGGCTCTCTGCCCACGAAAATAAGTCAGCGAGGCGCGGCTTCAAGGGGAAAGCGAAGGGTGCAGGCAGAGCTGCCGTGGGTGATCTTACAGCGACGGCAAACGGCGGCGAACTCCGACGGCGTCGGTGAGATCCGTATTGCCCAAACAGCGCGTGCGGTCGAGGAAAAGATCGAGACAGGAGGGGCGGGGTCTCCCCTAGCATTCTACTCGTGCACGGCGCGTCGGATGCGCTCAAGGTGGACCCGAAGCGCGTGCTCGAGTCGATCTCGGCATGCGTGCATGCGGTGTCCAACCGGGGAAGAAGAGTGGGGCGGGGCCCGCGGGTTAGCGGCTGAGGTGAGCTAGCGGATCGGGTGCGGGTCGGGCACAGGCGGCGCGGCGCATACCGCTTCGCGTAGATAGGTGGGCTGATGGCGAACGGGAGGCTGCTGGGCCGTGGCGGCGAGCTGGGCCGCGGTGCGGAGCTGCGCTGTACTGCGCTTCGGTGTTGCATGCTGTGTTTTTTTCATTTTCTTTAAACAAAAACTACAGTAGTAAAAATAATTAAAAATAAAACCAAAATATAAAAACTAAATAAAAATACGTAGACACACAGAAAAATGTATACTACTAACATAAACTACAGGAACACTAGTTCCAATACTAATGCAATTTTCGAAAATATTTTTTTATGCAATAGGCCACACAAACAGTAAAATAACACACAATTAAAATATTTTGAAGATCACAAAAATTACCAGAACATATCAGATGAACTGGAAATAATATTCTGCACATTATGAACATTTTTAAAATAGGGGAGAAGTCATGTTATCTCCACTCCAAATAAATTGCCTTTTGTTGCATAATGATTTGAATATTCTGAAAAAGCAAATAATGCAATAAAAATATGATATGCATATGAATAATCTATTAACATCCTAATTTAGTAAAATTGGGATGTTACAAACCTACCCCCCTTAAGATGAATCTCGCCCTCGAGATTCAGACTGGCTAGCAAATAGGTGTGGGTGATCCTGCCTGAGATCTTCCTCTCGTTCTGAGGTAGCTTCCTCCTCTTTGTGATGGTCCCACTGAACCTTGCATAACTTGATTGTCTTGGTGCGAGTAACTCTCTGTGCTGTCTCCAGAATCTTAACATGCTTCTCCTCATATGTCAAATCACTCTCCAACTGAATTGCCTCAAGTGGCAATGTGTCCCTCAATGGAACATCCATCAAGTCTGCATGACACTTCTTCAACTGAGATACATGAAACACATTATGAACTCCTGACAAGGATTCTGGCAACTCCAGCTGATAAGCTACCTCTCCTCTACGCTCCAAGATCTTGTAAGGTCCCACAAAACGTGGTGCTAACTTACCCTTGATTCCAAACCTCTTAATTCCACAAAGTGGTGAAACTCTAAGGTATGCACGGTCTCCTACCTCATATGTCACCTCCTTACGTTTTGCATCAGCATAACCCTTCTGCTTGGACTGTGCTATCTTCAGCCTGTCACGAATCAACTTGACCTTCTCCTCGGCATCTTTGATCCAGTCTGGTCCAAAGAATTGACGCTCTCCAACCTCATCCCACATCAATGGTGTCCTGCACTTCCTACCATACAATACCACAAATGGTGCCATCTTCAGACTAGCCTGGTAACTGTTATTATATGAGAACTCTGCATAAGGTAAATTATCATCCCAACTGGACCCATAGTCCAAAGCACAAGCTCTCAACATATCCTCCAAAATATGATTTACCCTCTCTGTCTGCCCATCTGTCTGTGGATGGAAAGTTGTACTGAACTCCAGCTTGGTGCCCAAGGATTCATGCACTGACGCCAAAATTTGGATGTAAACTGAGTACCTCTATCAGACACTACCTTTCTTGGAACTCCATGCATACAAACAATTTTAGACATATAAATTTTTGCTAGCTGAGCACTGGTATAAGTAGCCTTTACCGGGATGAAGTGAGCAACTTTAGTCAGATGATCAACAACTACCCAAATAGAATCATAACCTGACCGAGTCCTGGGTAAACCTGTAATGAAATCCATACCAATCTCATCCCACTTCCAATCAGGTATAGGCAATGGCTGTAACAAACCTCCTGGTCTCTGATGTTCCTCCTTAACTCTTTGGCACACATCACATGTTGCAATATACCCAACAATTTCCCTCTTTAGGCTAGGCCACCAAAATCTTTCCCTCAAATCCAAATACATCTTAGTATTACCTGGGTGAATAGAATAAGGTGAATCATGCGCCTCCTGAAGAATCAACTTCCTGATATCTGCATCTTGAGGTACACAAATACGCTTCTCAAACCATATGGCCCCATGTTCATCCTCATGGAAACCTTCTGCCTTACAGTTAACCATATTCTCTTTTATCTCAGCGATCTCCTTATCACCCTTTTGAGCTTCTCTGATCCTGTCAAGCAAAGTAGGCTTTACCTCAAGTGTTGCTAAATATCCCTTAGGAACCATCTCCAACCGGAGATTCCTGAACTGCTCACATAACTCTGGTGGCATATCATCAATATTAACTGCATTAGCATGGCTCCTACGACTCAATGCATCAGCAACAACATTAGCCTTACCAGGATGATACTGCACATTCATATCATAATCCTTAATAAGCTCCAACCATCTCCTCTGCTTGAGGTTCAAATCCTTCTGAGTAAAAATATACTTCAAGCTTTTACGATCAATAAATATATCACAATGATTACCAATAAGATATGGCCTCCAAGTTTTCAATGCATGCACAACTGAGGCTAACTCCAAATCATGTGTAGGATAATTATGCTCATGATTCTTAAGCTGACGTGAAGCATATGAAACAACTTTACCTTCCTACATCAACACACTGCCAAGTCCTTGACGAGAAGCATCACAATATACCTGGAAGTCCTTATGTATATCCGGCAGAGTCAAAACTAGTGCTGTAACCAAACGCTGCTTCAATTCCTGAAAGCTGGCTTCACATTCATCAGTCCAAACGAACTTCTTCTCCTTCTTCAACAATTCAGTCATAGGCTTTGCAATTTTGGAAAAGTTCTCAATAAACCTCCTGTAATAAGCTGCAAGGCCCAAAAAGCTGTGAATCTCTCCAACTGATGTGGGTGTCTCCCACTCTGTAACTGCAGCAACCTTAGATGGATCAACTGCAACTCCATTACCTAACACAACATGTCCAAGGAATGCTACCTCATCCAGCCAAAACTCACATTTGCTGAACTTGGCATACAACTGATGTTCCCTCAATTTCTCCAATACCAAACGTAAATGCACCTCATGCTCTTGCTTATTCTTGGAGAACACCAATATATCATCAATGAAAACAACCACAAACTTATCCAAGAACTCCATAAACACCTTGTTCATCATATTCATGAAGTATGCAGGGGCGTTAGTCAATCCGAATGACATAATAGTATATTCATACAACCCATACCTCGTAGTAAAAGCAGTCTTTGGAATATCTTTCTCATGAATCTTCAATTGATGATAACCAGAACGAGGGTCAATCTTAGAAAACATGGTAGCTCCCTCCAACTGGTCAAATAGATCATTTATCATAGGCAAAGGATACTTATTCTTAATGGTTACCTCATTCAGAGAACGATAATCAAACCACATCCTCAAGGTCCCATCCTTCTTCTCCACAAACAAAACTGGAGCTCCCCAAGGTGATGAACTTGGGCGAATAAATCCTTGTTCCTGCAATTCTCTTATCTGCTTCTTCAATTCTTCCAACTCTTGAGGAGGCATTCTATACGGTCTCTTTGCAATAGGTCCAGTACCCGGTATTAAATCAATAAGAAACTCAATATCTCTATCTGGTGGCATACCTAGCAACTCCTCTGGAAACACATCTGGATAATCTCTCACAACTAGCACATCTTCCAGGCTACCCCCCTTAAGAGAGTTCACCTGCACCTGATTACGCTTATACGTACACACATATTTGATCCTCTTCCCTCCTGGTGCACTGAGAGTAATAGATCGACTGGCACAATCAATACGACATTTATATAACTGCAACCAATCCATACCCAAAATAATATCCAGACCTTGTGACTTCAATATAATAAAATCTGTAGGAAAATCATGCTTTCCAATAGACAAAGTCAACTGACGACAACCAACACCTGCTATCATCTCAGCTCCTGGGGAACTCACTCTAATAGGCATACTAAGTGTTTTGGTTGGCAATCCATGTTTATCAAAAAATACCCTCGAAATAAATGAATGCGATGCACTAGTATAAAAAAGAACAATCGCGGGTACGGAGTTAATCAAGAACTTACCAATCACTGCATCAAGTTCATCATAGACCTCCTCAACATTAACATGGTTGACATGACCCTTCTGGAAGGGGTTTGGCTTGCTGACTCCTGAATCCCCATTATCGTTCTTGTTCCCTGGACAAGCATTGGAGTAGTGGCCCATCTGCCTACACTTATAGCATTGAACCTGGCTAATATCCCTCTGCACAGGTATACTCCGGTGGCTCTGGTTATTATTCCCTCCATTACCATTACCATTACCTCTACCATTGCCATTGTTACTCTTGTGCCCATTGTGATGATGGTGGCCATTATGGTTGTGGCCATTCCCTCCATGATGATTATGTCCATTACCTCCATGATGATTATGCCCATTACCTCCATTACCATGATATGAAGTGTGTGGCTTCTGTTGTGGTCCTGAATTATACTTATTATTATTGTTATACTTCCTCTTGCGATTCTCTATGGCATGTTGCTTTCCCTCCAACACAATAGCCTTATCAATCAAATCCTGGCAATTCCTAAAAGTGGCCACTGTCAACTAAAGGCTTAACTCATCATTAAGGCCCTCCAAGAATTTCTCTTGCCTAGCTGCATCAGTGTTAACATCATTAGGAGCATAACGTGCAAGATTATTAAATTCCTCCACATACGCATTAACTGTGCAACCTCCCTGGTGCAAACTGCGAAACTCCTTCTTTTTCAGACTCATAGCACCAGCAGACACATGTGCAGCACGGAAAGCATCCTAAAACTGAGGCCATGTGATAGTAGCAATGGGGTAAGTGACCAAGTAGTTGTCCCACCAAGCTGCAGCAGGACCCTCCAACAAATGTGATGCAAACCTCACCCTCTCTGCATCAGTGCATCCAACCGTCTCGAGGTTCCTATTGACTGCACAGAGCCAGTCATCAGCCACAATAGGTTCAGGGGAACTGGAGAACCTCTGAGGATTCCACCTCAAGAACCTGGTAAGCATATCCACAGGTGGCGGTGGCGGCGGATTGTTGTTGTTATTGTTTTTGTTCTGGTTCTGAGTAAGCAACTGGACCAACTGGGCCTGTCCCTCAATAACCTGCTGTATGTATGGTGGTACTCCATTGCCATTGTTGTCTCCTCCTGCAGTATTGCGTCTAGTATCACGCCTCGGCGGCATCTGGTGGGCAAGCATAGATGAGTTATAGATATAATAGGGCCAAAAGCTATGTATATATAAATATATTCTACCCATATGCACAATATGATCAAGCCAACAAAACACAACAATGAATAACACCAACAAACAATATGGTAATATATATATATATATATATGTATAGTCAAATAATTTCAACACTAAGCAATTTAACAAACAATTACCAAACAAGCGAACAATCTAGTATCTTCATACCACAAAAGTGGACATAATCAGATACGCTAACATGATAACGTTGCAATATAAAACAAACATGAATGGTGGTCTCAACACTAGTTCCTACTAAACTGGTCAATATACTTGAGGGATTTACTAATAAATAGCAAGAAGTATAGCTAGTTTACAAAATAATTTTCACTCCTATGGCTTTTCTAATCCATTTTCTAGGGTCACGTCCTATAGTCAACACACTGCTCTGATACCATCTGTAACGACCAAACCTCGAAGGATTTGAGTCTCTGTGCTTACCGTGCTAGTCCCTGGATCAAACTTGCTAGCACACATAGTATAGATGAATACCAGAATAGCAAGTGCATCATTTATTACATCATATGATCCAGAATATATAAAATAAAACAATCTGCAAAGCACTTGGCTAGCTTTATTCAACCAAACAGCGGAAAGTAGCAAAAAATATTACGATGAGTCCCATCATAGCCCACTGGCTATGCTGAGTGCAGACTCGCGACCCTAATGGTACCTTACTCTTCGTCAGAATATCCTGCAACATGAGATGTTGCAGCCATATAGGTCAATACTTGGAATGTATTAGCAAGTTACACAGGAGTAATAATAAAGCAGACCTACATGTATATGCATAGTACAACAAAGGAAGGCTTGGGGGTTTATTTTGCCGAAAGCTGATTTTATCCTAATAACTACGTAATAGTCAATTTTATTATTTAGTTCTTTTATTACTACAATTAAATAAACAAGGTTGAGTTGGCAAAAATCAACTCCAACCTACCCTTCACTAAGTTGCCCAACAAATTTATTAGGTGTCACATCTGTCAAGATCATCCAACAACTGTAATGGCATAGTGGCTCAAAGTTGCCCATAACCGGGGGCATGACTAATCATGATTAGTGTTAATACTCTGTAGAGTTTAGTACGCTTTACCCACTGGACCCAACCCAAAGATTGAGATGAAGTCTTTCAGAAGCAGTCCCCTAGTCCCAACAGGAGGCCCATCCCAATTATTATATCTACATCTGCTGGCACATCCGGGTAAGGGTCCCACAACTGATCAACTAAGCCAGAGCCCATTTAGCCAGGGGTCGCACATGGAAGCTACTAGTCACTAAGTCTGTCTGATCCTTTTGAGCCTGGGCGGCCGTCCACTTACATTCAGAGGGTATAAACCATGATGTACTTGAAACCACCCTAGCAATACCACTTCCGCCCAGAGGTGAATTAAATCCTGAGTTACTACTCAAATTATTACATATATAATCCTCACATAAGCTCAATGAATGCACGAACCAACCCCGTCTACAAGCATAGCAAAACTACAGCTATCACGATTTGCAATGACGGGAGATAGCTCAACAGCATAACCAAAATATATAGTACTCCTATACATGCATATATTCATAGTGTGATATAACTACATGCATAGAAAACAATAGTTAAAGGATGATCAACACGTAACTTGCCTTGGTTCTGGTTCAGAAAGTCACACTCCTGACAATAGCTCGCGTCGCACTCTGGACAATCTACATGTTTCACACAATTCAACAAATCAATCACCGGAACACGGAAAGAACCAAAACAAAACCAACAGCAAGAAAACCATTTTTTAAACTCAAAAACAGAAGCTTAGCAGCACCTAAATTGCACAACGGTCAGAATGCAAAAAGAATCACTAAATTTCGTTAAACGGTTGGGAAGTTACGGCCTCCGGAAGATTTGATTCAAATTCAAACGAATTCAAATTTGAACAGTGCAAACATGTGCAAAGTTGGTACTGTGATAATGTGCTGATTTTTGTGAGATCACGGGAAAAAGAATTACCTAAATTGGATATATAGAATAAAAGCTATAGCTATTTGAAGTTAGAGTTGAAATCTGAAAATAAAACAGATAGCAACAGAAAACAACTGTAGCAACTCCTGTAGCGAACAACTGTAGCGGACTGCCACGTGTTAGCGCATGATTGGCTGCAAGATTGCATACGTGCGTGCTCATCAGCAAAACAGAGAAAACGGCGGCGGTCTCGGGCGTTGGCGGTGGCGCTCCTCCGGTGGGTCTCCGGCGAAGGCGAAGTGATGGACGGGTGCGGAGGTGAGTGGCGGAGGTGGTGCTGGTGTTCAACGGCGGCGGGCGGATTGTGCCGACGGCGGTGAAGACCTGAACGCGGCAACTCCGGCGGCGGCGGACGAGCTTGAGCTGCTCGCTCCGGTGGCTCTCTGCCCACGAAAATAAGTCAGCGAGGCGCGGCTTCGAGGGGAAAGCGAAGGGTGCAGGCAGAGCTACTATGGGTGATCTTACAGCGACGGCAAACGGCGGCGAACTCCGATAGCATCGGCGAGATCCGTATTGCCCTCCCGCACGGCGCACGAGGAAAAGATCAGGACAGGAGGGGCGGGGTCTCCCCTAGGGTTCTACTCGCGCACGGCGCGTCGGATGCGCTCAAGGTGGACCCGAAGCGTGAGCTCGAGTCGATCTCGGCGTGCGTGCGTGCAGCGTCTGACCGGGGAAGAAGAGTGGGGCGGGGCCCGCGGGTCAGCGGCTGAGGCGAGCTGGTGGATCGGGTGCGGGTCGGGCACGGGCGGCGCGGCGCGTACCGCTTCAAGTAGATAGGTGGGCTGCGGGCGAACGGGAGGCTGCTGGGCCGTGGCGGCGAGCTGGGCCGCGGTGCGGAGCTGCGCTGTGCTGCGCTTCAGTGTTGCGTGCTGTGTTTTTTTCCTTTTCTTTAAACAAAAACTACAGCAGTAAAAATAACTAAAAATAAAAGCACAATATAAAAACTAAATAAAAATACGTAGACACACAGAAAAATGTATACTACTAACATAAACTACAGGAACACTAGTTCCAATACTAATGCAATTTTCGAAAATACTTTTTTATGCAATAGGCCACACAAACAGTAAAATAACACACAATTAAAATATTTTGAAGATCACAAAAATTACCAGAACATATCAGATGAACTGGAAATAATATTCTGCACATTATGAACATTTTTAAAATAGGGGAGAAGTCATGTTATCTCCACTCCAAATAAATTGCCTTTTGTTGCATAATGATTTGAATATTCTATAAAAGCAAATAATGCAATAAAAATATGATATGCATATGAATAATCTATTAACATCCTAATTTAGTAAAATTGGGATGTTACACCATCAGCCCTCCCGCGGTGTGCAGCGCCGATCCCCCCGCCTTCCCCCTAGTTCCTACCGATGTAGCCGCCGCCCAAGTCCTCCCGAGGTCATGCCCGAAGCACTGCTTCCGTGCGTGAGCGCGCCCCTGGCTGCGCCTCGCCTTGTCTGGCCACTCCCTTCGGCCACCCCTTGCCCGCGCCAGCACCCACACGCGCCCCGCCTGGCCTCTCGCTGCCAGCCTGCACGCTGACCGCCGCCGTCGTGCCCTCGACCACTGCCCGGGAGCACATGACCCCACTCCAGCCTCGCCCGCTGTCGCCCGCACGCACACCGCTGCGGCTGCCTCTGTTGTCGTCCCCGCGGTCACCTGATGCCCTCCCGCTCACCCCGCTCACCGCGACCATGTCGCCCGCTCAACAGCCCCGCCGGAGCACCCCGGCCGCGCCCGCGTGTATCACTACAGAAAAATACACTTTCGTGATGATACGTGTTTGTCATAGTAGGTCACGTTTTCTTTCATGCATGTACATCCATGATAAATTTATAACAGAAACAAGATAGTCATACATGTGTTGTTGTAGAAGTGTTCCATGACATAACCAAAATTATCATCACAGAAGTGTCCACTTCCATGACGATAAATCACGCATCATAGAAGTGCTTTCGTCAAGGGTGACCGACACGTGGCATCTACCGTAACAGAACGCTGTTAAGCTATCGGGTCCGGTTTTGTATCCGATAACCCGTTAACAACCCCGACCAATGGGGATTTTCCACGTGTAAAATCATCATTAGCTGGAGGGAACACGCGTCGGCTCGCCGTTGGGACAGATGTCATCCACTCATTGGACCCAAAGCGCCTATGATACATCGACACGTGGCATGGCCTAATAGAGGCCCATTCCTGTGAGAACGCCGACCCATTTGACTTGGTCAAAAGGTGGCGGGCCAGCCCACGACAAGATTGTTAATGGCCTGTTCGCATATAGCCCATTTACAGTCTGCTAACCCAGGGCCCGTTTATGGCCTATCCAAATTAGGCCCAGCAGTGTCATCCGGGCCGTCCAGTATAATTCCAGCCCGTTTTAACTTCCGGCCCATGTATGGCCCATGACATATTTTGGCCCATATGAGGCCCTTAGTAACCCTCGGTCCATTAATGGCCCGTGGTAAAACTGTCCCATAATGAACAGTGTATCACTTTATACCTATCAACGGTTCGTTATTCCGTTGGGCCGTTTCCAGCCCATGTTATCTTTCGCCTTTCTCAGGGCCCATTTATTCTTGGGCTCATTTCTAGCATTCGTTTACTTTCGGCCCGTTACTGTCATTTTCTGCTTGTGGGCCAAATACAGCCAGTGGTTACAGTCGGCCCATTTGTGGCCTGTTAATACGTTGGGCCGTTTTCATAGCGTCATCAAATACGGCGTATTAACGACGGCCCGTTTTGGTCGACCCATGAACGTACGATTTCAACTCTAGCCTATTTACGGCCATAATTTGTCTATTATTGGCCCATGTTTGGCCAACCGATCATACGGCCCGAAGAAGGCCCATTGATGATACGGCCCGTAGAAGGCCCATTGTGTCTACGCCCCGTAGAAGGCCCATTGTTTTTACGGCCCTTAGAAGGCCCATTGTTTCTATAGCCCGTAGGAGGCCCATGTTAACTACAGTAAATATGTAGCCCATTATTAATGTGGCCTAGTTTTAAAAAATAGGTTATTGCGACCACTAGCAAACCACGGAAAAAGAACTGCACTAACTACAAGAAAACAAATAAACAAGACAATGGAAATAAATAAGCAAGCAACTTACGCTAGGCTATCATGGCTATTACACATATTACATCCACTGGGCATCAAATTCGCCACAAGTGCAAATATAAGGAACAAAGCAGCATATAAACGCCGCAGCAAAACAAGTCCAGAACTGAAAGCACTTCAAAAGAGCTCAAGAAACAATATCCTGGGTACCCATAATGCTGGCAAGATGCTTAGTAAGCTTATTAACTTTCTCGTGTTTGGCGCTTAAATCCACCAGCACTTGCTGTTGCACCAGAAAGTATGCATCTGAATTCTGCAGGGACTTCCTCAGTCCTTCGGCTTCCTGTCGCATAACATCTTATCGATGTCTTTCAACTTGAAGTTGAGACTCAAGAAGCCGAACTGATTCAGGCAGCAAGTTCGAAGAGTTGGTGCCAGCAGTAGTAGCCAGTAACTCGAACACTACATCAAGATAGGACTTTGGGGTTGTCTCAGTGTCTTCAGTATAGTTTTTATCAGCTTTCTTGGAGAACAACAGGGATGTCTCACTATCTTGAACCTGATCTGCATTACTTCCTTTACCATTGCATAATGGGGTTCTCTTCTCCAATATTTTATCCACATTCTAAAGGATAAACAAATATACACATCATAGGTTTACAATGTAGTATATGAAACTCATTTTGGTAAACCAGTTCAGTAGTAAGGTGGACAGGATAACAGTATGAAACAAACATACATCTATGTAGTATGGTCACTTTATGGTCTATATCATTCTAGTTTATGTTGCCAAATCAAGATAGATATAGTTCAAATCATATCTATTTAAGACAAAGCAGCATAGACAGAATATAAGTGTGGGAAACTACACAGCAATAACAACACTTGTAATGTGCATGGCATGAGAACATAACTGTTTATTCAATTGCATCCTTCAAATTTGAAATTAGTTGGTATGAGTAAATACAGTGATGCAAGATCAAAGTAGTATGAACCATAGCTACGGATCTTGGACTGAGAACAATTCTTCTTCTGCTTTAAGCGTTGACTTGGGGTTCGGAGTGGTGGTCCTCGTGCTTTGGGCACTGCAGTTGCCTTACTAACTACTCGTGTTTGGGTGCTCTGTGGTGGAGACGATGTTGTGTCAATGGGAATTGGTTACTATCTGCTGGGGTTGGGGTTAGAAGGGGTGTAGCTGGTTCTCTGTCCAACCGGGTAGGGGTACAATCTATGTGAGTCTGGGTTATGTGTGGTGGGGCTGGTTCTTGGGAAAGTACAACCGTGGTTCTATCTCTATCGACAGGTAGCACGATCTTTTCTAAATACCGTGTTTTTACTCCCACAAATATTGCCATCACCCCCTCCAATTGAAATGGCTGATAAACAAGAAAAGTAATTGAATGTACAGACATTGTAAGATTGACAGGTGCAATGGATAGTAGGTAAGAAAATAGGGCATGAAATAATTCACATTTATGATGTCTAACCAAATAAAATAGTAGGACATAATTTCAAATCTATGATGGCTAATTAAACAGGATAGCAAGACACAATTTTGCATGTATGATGGCTAACTAGACATGATAGAATGACATACTTCAAAATATGATGACTATGTAAACAGGATGACATGATATAACTATACGATGTGTCTATTAAAGTGGTTGGCATGCCATAAATCACAAACATGTCGTCGATGGAAACATGATGGCATGATATAATTCACGGATAGAATGAAATAATTCAAAATATGATGACTATGTGAGCAGGATGAGATGATATAACTATATTATGTCTTTAGAAAATGGGTTGGCATGCCATAATTCAGATACATGCTGTCTATGTAAACATCATGGCATGATATATTTCAAATATATGATTTATATACTAAGGAAGTGAGCATAGGGCAATCACATATATGACGTGTCAACTAAGGAGATGGCATTCAATATCTTGTATATGATGTAAAAACTAAGCATTGCAATACAACATATGAATGATATGAGTAATATAACCCAGCCAAGTTTGAGCATACACCTCAGGGGGATAATAGGACTGGTTATCTGCATCTGAATCCTCCTCTGAAGAGCTATCTGTAACCAGCAACATATCTGCGTCACTAGGCAGCATTGTCCGCTCTGAAGACCTTGTTTTCACTCCAGATTTCTCCATCACCAATTCAAATGGCTGATGCACAGGAAGAGCAGTTGAATATACAAACATTGTCGACAAAAGCAATGAGAAATACAAAAAAGGACAACATGATATAATTGACATATATAATGCCTTACAACAAGATAGCATTGCATAATTCACATATATAATGTCTTGCAAAAAGATGGCATTGCATAATTCACATATATGATACTTAGACACTAAACAGGTGGCATTCACACAAATCATGTCTAAACTAAGCAAATGACATAGCAATGCAAGATACCATACGCACGATATGAGCAACATAACCCTGCCAAGTTAGATCATGCACCTCGGGGGGGGGGGGATAGGACTGGTCATCTATCTCTGAATCCTCCTCTAAGGAGCTATCTATAACCAACAAGACATGCGCTTCGTCAGATAGCATTGTCTGCTCTGAAGACTTTGTTTCCACTCCAGATATTTCAGTGACCATGCCGAATGGCTGATGCACAGGAAGAGTAATTGAATGTACTAAAATTGTTGACAAATTTAACATGTAATAAAAAAGGGCCAATTCCAGTTCTGCCCCTAACTCGAACCCACTACTCAGTTTTGCCCCTAATTTTTAGGTATGCTCAGTTTTCCCCTCCGCCGTTAGTGTCACTTATAGAAATGCCCTTTTACGCCGTTACCGTCCGGTCAAAGGACTTTGACCACCCAGAAAAAATAGCAAAAAAAATCTAAAAAATCTAAAATTTTGTGGGATCGAAGATAGTCATGTTCGCAAGGCGCGTGCAAATTTGTGTGCCGTTCGGACACCCTGAGAGCTCGTAGCAAAGGAAATCATAAATTTTGTACGCATGTGAACAGTAAATTCGAAAAAATAGAAAAAAAATTCAAAAAAATATGAAATTTTGGGGAACTGAAGATACTTAGGTGCACAAGATGTGTGCACATTTTTGTTGTGTTTGGACATCGTATGAGCCCGTACGAGCTTGTAGGAGCTAAACTTTATTTTTTTCTCCGCGAGCTCCTACGATGTCCAAACACAACAAAAATGTGCACACATCTTGTGCACTTAAGTATCTTCAGTTCCCCAAAATTTCATATTTTTTTGAATTTTTTTTCTACTTTTTCGAATTTATTGTTCACATGCGTACAAAATTTATGATTTTCTTTGCCACGAGCTCTCAGGGTGTCCGAACAGCACACAAATTTGCACGCGCCTTGCGGACATGACTATCTTCGATCCCACAAAATTTCAGATTTTTTTGATTTTTTTGCTATTTTTTTCTGGGTGGTCAAAGTTCTTTGACCAGACGGTAACGTCGCAAAAGGGCATTTCTATAAGTGACACTAACGGCAGAGGGGCAAAACTGAGCATACCTAAAAATTAGGGGCAAAACTGAGTAGTGGGTTCGAGTTAAGGGCATAGATGTTAATGTCCCAATAAAAAATGATGTCATGATATAATTCACATATAAGATGACTGGCTAACTAGGGTGGCATTGCAACATTCACATATATGATGCCTGGCTAAACAAGATGGCATTGCATGATTCACATATACGATAAATAAACTAAACAAATTGCATTGACACAAAGCATGTCTAAACTAAGCAGATGAAATCTTTGATGTATACAGTAAGCAATGCAAGGCACCATATGCATGATATTACCAACATCAGCATGCCATGTTAGAGCAAAGACCTCGTGGAGTAAATAGGAGTGGTCTTCTGCTTCTGAATCCCCCTCAGAACAATTATCTTCCTCTTGATTACGATCCGAAATGGATGGAGGGGGGCTGCCTTTGCGCCCACCATGGAGCGACGTCTGCATGAAATTTTATTGCCATGCAAGGTTCGTCTCTTTTTCTCTACATGTTCAGTTCCATTGTGTAGAATAACTGACATGCATAGGAATAAAACATAGTGAGATTATGTAAGGAGTGCATGCACAAATCCAGAGTGAAGGTAGCAAACTATGGATAGACCCAAAACCAATGATAGCAGGAAGATAATAACTTTAATTAAAAATAGAGATAATGGCTCCTTTAATGTTTGTTTGCACCCAACATGAAACTCATGATAGACACCCGAGATTAACCAGATAGTAGACAGATAGTACTGATTGCTTCCCCAATATTTACCCCACAACCATTTAAAAACTCAAGTTTCAGCATAAGTTTGGACCTGAGTCAAAGTCTAATAGGTGAACATGACGATAAAGTAGCATGTCATCATATTAAGCGATGCATAACATAAGAAGACACGGAAGAGTGTGACCTCTCTTGCAGACCCGTGTAGTCCTCAACGTCATCTGCTCAGCTGATGATGGTAATGCAGTTGTCGTGGCTGCCGGCGGCGGGGAAGAAGATCTGAGGCGGCGAAAGACAGTCTGGAGAGCGGATCCCTGCTATGGTGAACCCTTTCGTCGTTGGAGCAGCTAAGCTGGGGTGGAACACAACACCGCAGCAGTAGGACAAACCACACAAGGTTTTCTTTGACAAATATCTGTAAAATAAGTAATTGTGTAAGGTCTTGTTTGAATTTGAGGATTCTAACAATGCAGGGATAGGAAATAGACATGAATAGGATAGGAATGCACGTGCAAAATAGAGAATTTAAAGACACGGGATTTCTGCCAATCTGGGTGTTTGGTTCACAAGAATTGGAAGATCACATGATGCAAATAAGCATGGTGAGATTAAGTCAAACCACAAGAAGTGTACAACCTCTTTGGCGAAGCTATGTCGATCTCAGCATGATTGGGTTGGCCGATGAGGATGCTCTGGCTGACTTGGCTGTCAGAGGAGGGGAAGAAGATCATAGGCGTTTGGAGATGGAGTCCGAGGTACTGCTCCGCTGTGATGGAGGGTTTCGTTGTTGGAGCAGCTCCAGTGAGTTGTTCGACACCGAGGCTGAAGCAGGACAAGAGAGACAACATTAACCCGAGTGGAATTCTAATAGCATCTCCAATAGATGACGTAAAATACATAACCACAAACTGCTAGATGTATACATTAGCTGCTCATCTCTGAACTTAACTTTCGAAACTGAATTTAACTATCAAAACTGAACTTAACTGTCGAAACTGAATTTTGCTGTCAAAACTGAATGCACTAGAGGTGAGGCTACATGTCAGTCGACTGACTTTTTCATCTCTGGTCAGTCGATTTTGCAGCCTTTGGATACGAAATCAAGGGCCTTCAGTTCATCTTCAACCTCCACCCCCTGAGCCGCCAGTCACCACCGGCCAAACAGCCGCCCCCGCTGCTCGTGGCTGGCGGTACGCTACCCCGCCCGCCCCGAAAACACTCCCCACCGCCGGTCTGCCGCCTCCCCGGCGATCCCTGTAGGCCCCCTCGTGCCGAGCTTTTTCTCCGGCGATCCCCACGCCACCGCCTCACCACCGCCGGCGACCACGGCCCCCACACTGAACCCTAAGATAGTGTAACACCCACGATGCGGCTATATCTCCCATGTATCGGAGCACGACTTAGAGGCATAACCGCATGGTAGGCATGTCGCAAGAAGGGTAATCTTTACACATCCATGTACTGAATAAGAAAGGGATAAAGAGTTGGCTTACAATCACCACTTCACAAAATACATAAATATAGCATTACATCATCCAGAATACAATCAAGGTCCGACTACGGAACCAAATAAAGAAAGACAACCCCAAATGCAAGATCCCCGATCGCCCCGACTGGGCTCCTCTACTGATCATTCGGAAAAGACACATAGTAACGTCCCGAATCCTCGTCGAACTCCCACTTGAGTTTGGTAGCGTCCCCTGCATTGGCATCATCGGCACCTGCATCTGGTTTTGGAAGTAATCTGTGAGTCACGGGGACTCAGCAATCTCACACCCTCGCGATCAAGACTATTTAAGCTTAAGGGTAGGAAAGAGTAGTAAGGTGGAGCTGTAGCAAGCACTAGCATATATGGTGGCTAACTTACGCAAATGAGAGCGAGAAGAGAAGCAAAGCATGGTCGAGAATCTATAAAGATCAAGAAGTGATCCTGAAACTACTTACGTTCAAGCATTACACGAGACCGTGTTCTCTTCCCAGACTCCGCCGAAAATAGACCATCACTGCTACACACGCGGTTGATTCATTTTAATTAAGTTAAGTTTCAAGTTCTCTACAACCGGATATTAACAAATTCCCATCTGCCCTTAACCGCGGGCACGGCTTTCGAAATTTCAAAACCCTGCAGGGGTGTCCCAACTTAGCCCATCACAAGCTCTCACGGTCAACGAAGGATATTCCTTCTCCCAGGATGACCCGATCAGACCCGGTTACAAGACATTTCGACAATGGTAAAACAAGACCAGCAAACCCACCCGAATGTGCCGACAAATCCCGATAGGAGCTGCACATATCTCGTTCTCAGGGCACACCGGATAAGCTAAGTGCACAGGAGCCAACGTAACCCATGTTGCCAAGGGACGGTCCCGCATGGTCCTCTAGTTTGGACCAACACTCAGAGGAGCACTGGCCCGGGGGTTTAATATAAAGATGACCCTTGAGTCCGCGAAACCCAAGGGAAAAAGGCTTAGGTGGCAAATGGCAAAACCAAGGTTCGGCCTTGCTGGAGGAGTTTTATTCAAGGCGAACTGTCAAGGGGTTCCCAATATAACCCAACCGTGTAAGGAACGCAAAATCAAGGAACATAACACCGGTATGACAGAAACTAGGGCGGCAAGAGTGGAACAAAACACCAGGCATAAGGCCGAGCCTTCCACCCTTCACCAAGTATATAGATGCATTAAAGTAAACAAGATATAATAATGATATCCCAATAATAACCATGTTCCAACAAGGAACAAACTCCATCTTCACCTGCAACTAGCACTCTATAAGAGGGGCTGAGCAAAGCGGTAACATAGCCAAACAACAGTTTGCTAGGGAAGGTGGGTTAGAGGCTTGACATGGTAATATGGGAGGCATGATATAGCAAGTGGTAGGTATCGCGGCATAGCAATAGAGCGAACAACTAGCAGGCAAAGATAGAAGTGATTTCGAGGGTATGGTTATCTTGCCTGCAAAGTTCTCCGAGTTGATGAAATCTTGATCCCCGTAAGCATACTCAACGGGTTCCTCGATCACGTAATAGTCTCCCGGCTCTACCCAAAGCAAGAACACAAGCAAATGAAAGAACAATCAACCACGATGCAATGCAGAAGCAACATGATGCAAAACATGGCACGATATGCGGGATGTGATATGCAATGCATATGCGTGCTCCGGAAGGAAAAGATTGAACCAGGCCTCAACTTGGCAAACCAAGTGTGTTGCTGGAAATATGAGATGATGTCGGTCGAAATCGATGTAAAGATCACCGGAATCGGATGCACGGTTTGCAAATGGCAAGCAAAACAAGAATGGCACAATTCTGCGATTAACAGCATGATGCCATCTAGAATGCAACAAGAAACTAAGCTACTGCACTCCAACATAACAACAAAGCACATGGCAGGGATCTACTCAAGATGCTTGACAAAAGATGAACACTAAGCTATGGCTAAATCACATAAGAGCAGGTTCAAACAAGCATGAAAAAAGTGCAAAAGATATTAGCATCACAGACTTAGTGAAAATACTAACATGTCAGGAAAATAACATCAGGAAGCAATGTTTAGAGCAAGCTAACAACATGCTACAGGAACAGATCATAGCAATACAAGGCATATAACAAAAGTCCCTTACTGACCATAAGCCAAAAAGGATAATAAGATATGATGGCACCCATGTAAACATAGCAAGTTTCGTTAACAGATTCAGACTTAGCAGAAAAACTAAGCATGGCATAAATAGAATTATGAAGGAATGTTTGCGAGCTCGATTCACTCACCAAAAGGCATTACATGACAAACTAAGCATACTACCAGCAAGAAGACATGTTCAAGAAGCTACTCATGGCAAGAACAAGTTTATATCATGCTTGGATCAACTACAACAACCATGGCAAAATTGATTAACACAGAAACAATCTGCCAGGAACATTTTATAGCAAAAGTAGAGCAAGATTAAGACATGCTAGGGCACTCCATAAATGCAAACAGGGCCACGGATGGATAGAGCACAAACATATGTCCAAATCATCCTTACTGAACATACTCAAAAGAAGCATGTGTCTCACTGAAGCAACATGAATACATGGCATAAAAATAACAGCAAGGAAATGAATTAGTGAAATTCGAAGTCCCTGAAAACAACAATATCACGAGAGCTACTTTGCATGCATGTGCTAGTCACCACAAAGATCACAAAAATACATGGCATACACCCCTGTAAAGATGGCATGGCATAGCCCAAAACACATGTAGAGCTCATGACCATACGAAACAAACAACAAATGTAGCAAAAATGACAAATGCTCATACTCTGCTAAGAATCAGCACCTAACATTTTATAGCACTATTGCATCAATTATTTGGGCATCAAGATGGACTCAAACAAGCATGGCACAATGGAACAAAATGAAGAGCACATCATGATGAACATTTTGATATATTGCACGCACAAAACGGAGCTATGGATGAGAAGTTATGGCATGTTGAACAGGGCTTTAGAATGCAAAAATTAAAAGACTTAGAGGAATTTTCGGGTCAACCTCTGGACAGATCTAGTGTTTGGGTGAGGCAGCGAATCAAGGACCGCCGGAGTTGGATGGGGTGGCGCCGGAACCCTGGCTCGCCGGAGTGCTCGGGGACACAGATCCGGCGAGGATGCGAGGAGGCGACGGCGGCGCCGTGCGGTGGAGCTCCGGTGGCCAATGCCGCGGTCCAGCCTGCCAGAGACGGCGGGCGGCGATGGGCGGAGCGGCGGAGCCTGGCGGGAAGGCGCGGAGGCCAGGTGGCGAGGGAGGAGACAGGCGGGGCGCGGGCAGCTCGAGCGCGCGGGTGGCGGTGGCGCGCGGGCCGGCGCGAGTGCGGCGAAGTGGGCGCGGGTGGAGGCGACGTGGTGAGCTGCGATTGGCTTGCGCCGTGGCGATGGACGTGTCCGGCCGGACCGGACGTGTCCGGCGGCGCGGGGTGGAAGAAGGCTAGGGTTTGGACCCGAAATTTGAGAGGGGTGCACATATTTATACATAGAAGGAGGTGGGAGTGTCCAAATGAGGTGTAGTTTTCGCCCACGTGATCATGATCCAACGACGGAGGACATGGGATAGGTTTGGATGGGTTATTGGGCCACTTTGGAGGGGTGTTGGGCAGCAACACACACGAGGCCTTTACGGTTCCCCGGTTAACCGTCGGAGTATCAAACGGACTCCAAATGGCACGAAATATGACAGGCGGTCTACTGGTGGTGTAACAAGGCCGCTTTCCAAATCTCGGTCCATTCCAAGAATGTTTAACACCCGCACATGAAAAGAGGCAAAAGGAGGCGCCGGAGGACGTAGGAGTGTCGGATTGCAAAATGGACAACGGGGAAAATGCTCGGATGCATGAGACGAACACGTATGCAAATGCGATGCACATGGTGACATGATATGAAATGTATGACATGAACAAAATGCAAAACAAAGACAAGAACCGAACCATAAATCTCATAACTTAAAGCCAGAAATGGCAAGAGTCGGAGTACAAATATGGTAAGTTACATCCGGGGTATTACACACAGATAGTGGGGTACCCCTCCGGCGAGCCCCCCTCCCCGCTGCGGCTAGTTCTTCCTTAAATTCGGCGAGCCCCCCACCCCCTGAAAATCGTTTGACCCAAAAGTCGATTCAGTCGACTGAAGTGTAGCTAAATCGGAGCAGTATCGCAAGCAAGAGCAAGAGCGAGAGCAGCAGCACGAGCAAGAGCAAGAGCAAGAGCAAGAGCAGACCAGGTAGGGGACCGAGAGCAAGAGCAGAGCAGCAGTGCGAGCGAGAGATAAAGCAGCATCAGCTCCTACTAATGTGGACGTCACCGCCGAGGGAGCGACGTCGTGGAGGAAGTGGTCGGCGACGCCGCCGTGGATGGAGCCATGCCATGTCGGCTCGGGACCAAGCGCCGGCAGCACCGTGAGATAGAATTAAGAAGAAAATGCGGCGATTAGTGTACAACCTCTTTGGTGGCATTGATTAGGCCGCAACTTCATCCGAGGAAACGGTGATGATGATGCTCTTCCGGTGGTGTAGGTGAAGACGGCGGTGTGGGAATGGAGGTGGCGCAAAATACGAGGGGAACGTTGGGGCAGCTCCTTGGACGTGGAGGACGGGGTGGCTGAACCGGCGGGACGACCAGATCGACGATGGATCCTCATCCAGTATGGTGGATGAGGGACGTCGAGGTGTTGTTGTGGACGACGTCGTCGGGGAAGAGGCTCCGGCTGGGTGGCGGATGGAGGAGGGTGTGGGGCTTTGCGGGTTTTGCCGGCCTCAGTGTACGAATGGGTGGGCGGATGGGATGGGAGTGGGGGAACCATGGCTTAGGGACGCGCTTGTCTAAAATGTGGGGTAAGTTATGAAAGTACCCGCACCGATTTGAGGCGGTTCTTTTGGTTCAGGGGTATCACGGGCATTTCGCGTGTCGGGATTTCACAGGAGGTGGGAGTTTTTGCGCGCGTTGTAATTTTGGAATAGCAAGGCGCGGGTTGAGATGGAGGGAGTTGTCGGAGCACAACGAGACAAACATATATCTTAAATATTTCGGGCTAACAAGGCGCGGGTTGGAATTTCCGGCAAGCCTAACGTGTATTGTACCAAATCAATTCGCACTACAAATGTCATTCAAAACTTTGAATTCATGTTATGTTCAATTAAAATATTTCGCTATGTGTATAATGCATGCAACCTAGTACTCAAATGAACGTTCTAGTGCATTCCAAACGTATATACTACCACTTCAATATGAACTAAATTTGAATTCGTTTCTCTATTTGAATAAGATCTACACTAATGATTGTTGTGAAGTCAAAGCATTTGAATTCGTTTCTCTGTTTTAATAAGATCTACAATCGTCATTATTGTCAAGTTAAACCATCATTTGTGTATTATCTTCACAGCACACCACATGATTAGTCTCGAGTTACATATGAACTATGTGTACTATATGAACTCGAACTCGATTTTTTGAATCCACTTTATGTTGATTTCAAATCATAGTACATTTCAAGATCTAGCTAGATCTTCATAAACTAAACTATGTCTCATATGTATAATGTGTTTATCACATTATGTATGGTGCCCCGCCCCCTACGCCTACAAGTATTTACATGTGAGTTGCAAACACCACACATTACCACAAATTCAAATAAAATGTGAGAATGTTCGATATATAGTATTGTTTAGATTGTTAGATATTTAGTTGTAAGCTGCAAACGCCACACATTATCACAAATTCGAATAAAATGTGAGATTGTTCGATGTATAGTATGGTTTAGATTGTTCGACATTTAGCTGTGAGTTGCAAATGCCATGCATCATCACATTATGGTATAACATGTGCAAAACCACAACACGCGTATCACCGCTATATTCATGCATGCATATGTTTAAAACACTATGATCTCCTATTCAAATATATGAATCCACTTTAATATCAAATTATGATCTTTGTTAGTCTCTTACACCCACACAATCCTCTAACCTTTGTAGCTACAACTAACTTTTTCTCGTGCATGCACACACCCTCCTCGCCCTCCCCCTCCCTCAGCATTCTATCCATCCCGCACATTCATTTTTTTCTTTAGGTCGTTCTCCTACAGTCTCCACAAATCCTTTCCGACACACACCGATCGATAAACCTCTCCATTTATGTTTGCCTACAACATACACACGCACCTTCTATCTCCTCCTTTATGTGTCCTTGCCTCATGTCTCTCATACGTTCCCACACACGTGTAAACTCTCGCCCCTCTTTTCATCGATCTCACAACCGCACACTCCTCCCCTATCTAGCTAGTAGCTGGGCCTCTCGCACCACCTCCTAGCTCCATTCTCTCTGTCTATCCGTCTCGCCGGGTCTTATTTTCCTCTAACAAATGGACGTACACCGATCGATCTCTCGCTATACATATAGCTAGCTAGGTCCTTATAACTCGTTTTTCCCCACGCGTCGATCGATCTACCTCATTAGTTATGTCTCTCCCTTCCTCCGACAAACAACAATTGATCTACCGATCTAGTTAGGTTTGCTTACCAAACACATGGTTCCCCTTCATCATCCATGGATGTGTCCCGACAGATCTATCACGCACAGGCACACATAGAAACACATCCCCACTCTTATTGATAATATTGCAGTTCCACCCTCAGTTTGTCTAGTAGCCCTCTCCCACCATCTTTGAGAAGCAACTCCATCACCCATCCAGCACTCTACCCCTCTCCCTCCCTCTCTCTCTCCTCTTTCTCTCTCTCTGTCCCATCCTATTTCCCGTCCTTCAGTTATGTATGGATGTCGACCGATATCCCTCAAGACATAGCTGGGTCTCTCCTTCTCAACACATATATGAGTCGTTCTACCTCTATAGTTAGGCATCTGCCTACCCCTCCCCCCACCCCCTCCCCCCACACACACCGATACATTGACCGCTCTAGTCATGTCTCCCTGCCAGACACAAACTTGACCTGTGCCCTCTGACGTTACGATAGCTAGGTCAGTTGCCCTATATCTTTGACTTGCACACACACACAATTTCGATGGCTCTCTTCATCGATCTCGCACTCACCCACTTGATCCTCTCTTCAACTCTATCGATATCTATGACCCCTCCCTCTCTTCTCGTGGATCGCCCTACCCTCTATATATGATATGGATAGGCCTCCATTTCACACACATTGCATGCAAAATTTTGTTTGAGATGTCGTCGACACATATTCCCACAAATACATTCAAGAAATCAACCTCCCCCAAACAAAAAACACTCACGAATGCACAAGCCATTTGTCTAGGTTTGTATCTCTCACACACACCCACGTAGGTGGGGGACGTGCATGAAGAAAAGAGGTGCACGCATGGCCCACGTACTCCCGTCTCTTTCCCAACCACACCCGCGTGGGTACATGGTGGAGCTCAATTCCGTACGAAAAGGCAGCACACGTGGTAATTTGACACGTGTACTGGTTGTCCACTAGATGGAGAGAGGATCGTCTACCATGGGTGAACAAACAAACTGCGACTTGACGCGTTATGTTAAAAAGAGGCAAACCATGTGGGGCCTACCTTAGAGGCAAGGCTCTATATACTGGAGTACTTTTGATGTGTCCCGTCAACTCGCAGAACGAGGACAAGCTTGCTTGTATGCCGTCGTGGCTCGTAGGATGAGGTGAAGCTTTCTTACTACGCCTTACGCCCACTCCCTCGCCCATGCGTGCAGTGGCTCGCAGGACGAGGAGAAAATTTTGCTAGTACTCCCTCCGTTTACTCCTCGTCCCTACCTTGGTTAGAGATATTATCATTTTTTGGAATATATGTCCTTTAGTAGATTTCAATATGAACTACTAGTACATACTCCAAACACTGATGTATATAGACGTATTTTAGGGTGTAGATTCACTCATTTTGCTCCATATGTAGTCCATATTGAAACGGACGTAATAGTACGCACTCTCCCTCGCCCCTCGACCCTCGCCACATGGTGGACGTGCAGCAATTCATTCGGTCACATATAGCCAGAACGATATATACTGCAGTACCATTATTGCTCGACTTCCCGAAGAGCCGAAGAGCCAATCTCAAGGTTAATAGTTTGGAGATGTAAGCGCAAGGTTTATAGGAGAACGAGTAGTAGGTGCGGAGTCATTTATAAATAAAGTTGTAGTGTGAGGTGGGCCATGTAATCACTGAGCCTGCGTGTTTTCATTGCTCTTGCACTCCACCGCCGTAAGAATGGAGAAAATTGTAATCTAATAGTACCTCCTTTCGCCGAAAGCGTGGGACATCCAGTAGTCCTACCACCTCAGTAATAATGACCATTGAGCTGTCAAATCACATAGACCCAACAGTAAGTTGGACGGACAAAGCAACCATCACTCTTGAATCCGCTTCTCCCTTCAACGCAGGTGCCAGTGAGACGTCGCATCCGCTTTGCCCGGGCATGAATGCGGCACCGATTATTTGGAGCGACGCTGACCGTTTCAGGCGGGAAGCGCGCGGGGGCGATGGACGGGCTTTGGGTGGGCTAGGCTGGTCAAGAGCGGGCGTGGCAGCTATCCGCCTGTCCCTACCGGACGCCCAGAAATGAGAGGATGCACTGACTCTTGCGGCTAAAATCGTACACTACACACCATCTCTCTATAGGAGTAGGTCGATCTATCGCTCTCTCTAACACACACATGTTGTTAAACACACACACGCACACGCACACACAGGTTCATAGAATAGGAAAATCGTGCGAGTGTGAAGCCACAGGAAGTGAGATACAAATGGAGTACGTACAAGAAGAGAAGTGGTGACGAATATTCCATCAAACCTGGACTAAGGAGTAGTACCCCCTCCGTCTAGGTGTTAAGTCATCCTACGGAAATCAGATATTCCCAAAATGTTTAGGCGTCATCCACTTCGCATCTCAATCCCCTCTTGGCCTCGTTGCTAGCGAGCATTGTTACTTAGGGAGCGTTTGGATCCTTAGCAAGAACAACTTATAGCATAGCCGGGCAAGGTTAGGCGTTTGGAACTGTTAAAATATGTTAGCTTTTGTGGGCCAGCTAGCTTGGGTGGGCTAGAAAAACCTTGATAGCTCAGGAGAGCCAGATCGGCTCGCTTCCGACGGCAAACTTCGCGTAGTAGTAACATATGCATGTTGTACTAGTCCAAGTTACTCACCACTATGACCAGCCTAAGCAACGTAACCAAACGCTCCTTACTCTGCCTTGTTATCTCCCCCGGAAACCCAATGCATGGAGCGACACTACGCGTTGATCAGTCAAGAAATCAAAGTCGGCTTGCATGTGAGTTAATACGTGGCCCTGCATGGTAGCTAAAACAGAATCTCTTAGTTGTTTGGATTAACCGTTGCGTTTAGAGACAGAAATTAGGGCTTTGATTGGAGGAATGACCGTTCAAGTTTCTCCTTCTCCTCCAAACTGCTTGCACCTTGGTCCCGCTACACCTTCTAACGTGACTTATTACACCTGGACGGTGGGAGTCGTATGAGATATGGTGGCACACTGACTTAGGTCGAATACAAGTGCCCAAAATTGTGTGCATGTTATAATAAGGATTCACTTAAAATAGTACATGAGCGAACAGAGGGATCAATTGGACAGTGTTTCCGAGCAGTAGCGAGATGTGTGAGGTAAGATACACTGCTGGCGCTTTTAATTTTTCTTATTAATTTGTTTGTTTCGCCCTCTGACTGGTGGGACCCAACGTACTACGTGCAGAGAGGTAAGGTGACTAAGGCTGCATTATTTCTACACCACTGTGGATAATCTTACCACCAAAGCCACATGACACGATTATGATTTAAATCCCAATGACTCCCACACACAAAAAACACACGGCATGCTTGTCACACGAATGCAGGAATGTATAAAAGGTTATTTTCCTGTCGTTGAACATAACGGGAGGGTTGTGTAGCTGGTTAGCCTGTTCGCTCATCAAACTTGAGGTCTCGGGTTCGATAACTACACTTGAGCATAATTCGTGCCAGGAGGATTCTTTGACTGGTCAAAATGGATGGATACGGAGCTATACGATCTCGTAGTGACCGTATAATCACCTCATCACGTATAAGCCGTAGCCTCGGCGCTTGTTTTCTAGGGTTTGCACTCTTCACACTCTCTCCAGTATATATATACATGATGGAGCTTGAGCGCTTGTAGTTTCTCTCTTCACACTCTCTCACCCTCTCCAGGTCTAAACAAGACTTTGTTGGCCTCTCTCTCCCCTCACTGCTGGTATGTTTGTAGTTGCTCTCCTCACACTCTCTGACCCTCTCCCGATCTAAACAAGACTTCATTGGCCTCTCTCTCACCTCAATTCTGGTCAAAGAGCCGGCAGGATCTGTCGTGGGTTTGTCACGGCAGATGTCCTTGTGAAAGGACTTAGTCGTGGAGCCATCGTAACGGGTTAGCTTAAAGAGGTTAAACCGGACAAGGGGACACGGGGCGTTTTATACTAGTTCGGCCCCTTCGATGAAGGTAAAAGCCTACGTCTAGTTGTGATTGGTATTGCTTGGGTTTCGAAGGCCAGGGAGCGAATCCGCTTTGTCTGGCTCTCGAGTTGTTGTTTGTCCTCTAAATCTCTGCCGGGTCGTCCCTTTATATACACAGGTTGATGCCCGCCGGTTTACAGAGTCCCGAAGCCGGATCATAAACGTGTTCGGTTCAGCATCTACACTTCCTATCTTACAAAGCAAGTTATACAACTAAGTCGGTTTACATCTACAGGCCTTAACCCGCCTCTGGGCCTTGGGCCTTTGTAAAGCGCCATCATTCTTACGTCTTCATGGGCTTATAATCTTCATAAAGCTAATCCGGCTACTCCTGGCCGGTTTACGTCCAGTAGTAATATCCCCAACATTAGGCCCCAGATTGGTTTGAACTGGTTCATGTCAATCTTCATTACTTAGAAAAATTCCTCCTTTGCATTTTCATCTTGATCTTGTAAACCGCCGTGACATTATGCTCCAGGACCATAACAAACCGCCCTGACATCATCTATTCGTTGAAGCTGAGGATTACCTTCATTAATGCATATCCAGTCATCGAGGCGACACCATTATTAATTATTCATTTTTGAGCTCCTCGATTCCCGCACTTGCCATTTTAGCGCTTCGCCTTATAAATAGGGCCACGGGTCCTTATCATTTTTCCCCTTCATCCTCTTTGCTTCTTCTTCCTCGCGACTCCTCCACCTCTGAGCGCCGCCGCCATCACCGAGCTGCTCCTCTGCTTCGACAAAGGCCGCTGCATCAACCTGACCGTTACCAGAGAACTGCTGCGTTCCTCCGTTGCTTCATCAGCTGATGTAAGTCCTTTCCCTTCCCCCCTTGTAGATCTGTCTAGGGTTTTCTTGTTCTTCGCAGTTCTTGAAGTTCATCGGGGCTTCGGTGCTGTTCTTCCATGTTCCTCCATAGTCTATGATTAGCCACTTCACACTTGACATATCCGATGCCATGGCTAATCTTCTGTTACCACCACAATTCCTTATGCGCAAAAAAACTGACCTAGCCCTTTGTGAACTACTTCAGGACTAACCTTTTTTCCTTTTAGGTCTAAATCTATTTGTTTTTCCTATCTTACGGTAGATCTAAAACTTTCAAGTAATCCTGTGAAACTTGTTTTTCCTTACTTGCCTTAGATCTGTACCTTCTGCGTCACATAGTCGGTTTACCTTTATAGAAAGCAAGCTATCACATACCATTAGTCCCCTTGTAAACCGACAAACTCTCTTCTTCTTTTTTTACCTCCATTGTTATACTCCGGTTTAACAGCATGTGCATACCTTTGTTCTGATACTGTATTGCCTTTCATTATTGCATCAGTCTCCGGTTTATGCAGTTTCACGCATCTGTATATGTTTATTCCATTATATCTTGTGATCCTCCATGAACGACTCGTAAACCGGCATTTCCTTTTCAGTTTTTTGTTTCACAATGGCCAAATAGTTTGCCGCTTGCAACTGGGCTCCCTCCCGGATCACCGAAGATCAATTGAACGAAATGGTTAGTATTGACACCTTGCCAAAGAAGACGGAGATCCGGTGGCGAGTTCCTGGAACAGAGAACCCTCCTACCCCGAGGCAGGGTGAGGTAGTGGTTTTTGTCGACCATATAGGCCGTGGATTCAAACCGCCAAGGTTAATGTTTTGCCAGGATGTTCTTGCCAGTTTCCAACTCGATCCTCAAGATATTGGACCTAACTCAGTGTCCAATATATGCAACTTCCAAGTTTTCTGTGAAGCGTACTTGCAAGAAGAACCCACTGCTGAATTGTTCCGGGACATTTTCCATCTGAACCGGCGTATAGAGTTTGTAAATGGCCCCAATACTGAACTTGGTGGTGCCTCGATTCAAAAGCGGAAAGAAGTTGAATTCCCTCATGCCAAACTGCACAACCATCCTAAGGAGTGGAACCAGACTTGGTTTTATTGCAGAGATACTTCTCCTGAAGATGAAAATCCCCTTCCAGGCTATCGTGATCACCGGCTTTCCAACACCCATCCAATGCCGCAACGGTTAAGTTCTGCAGAACGGTCCAAGTATGCCCCTCAAATCGCCAAGCTCCGAGCCTTTATGGCTAACGGTTTAACATGCATTGATTTCGTGCGCTGTTGGATATCTTGGAGCGTCTTGCCGCTAAGCCGCCGCCCCGGTTTAATGTGTGAGTACACCGGTGATGTTGAAGACCCCCAACGCCATATCAACATTCAGGTGACCGATGAAGAGGTCACTGAAGGCGTAAAGAAAATTTTGAATGAATCGGAATCAGTCTGTAGTCAAACCGGCTTGAGCCCCTTCTATACTACGAACAAACCGCCGGCTGTAAGCACTATACTTCCTTTTCATCTTTGATATCTTTAATTTGTTCAACTTGTAATCCTTCTTCTGTTTATGTATGAATAGGGTGATGAACCCTTCTGGAAATGGAAATCCGTAGATAAAGTGGTAAAGCCAACCAGGGATAAAGCGGTCAAACCATCCTGTCCCAAAACCAAAGCTGTCAAACGGACCTCAAAGCGGAAAACAGCTGACCGGATCAACATGGAACTTTATGAAGATGCTGATGATCCAGAAGTTGAGGTAGAACTTGACTCACTTGGCTCCATTTTCATGCACCTCATTAACAATGACCTTTATCAGGAGGACGCAGAAGGCAGCCAAGCTGATGATGCAGAGGTAATTACCTTTTCTTCTGGTTCAGACTCTATGCCAACACAAAAATCCCGTCAAGCAGTCCGGAAAGTAAGCTTTTCTCATCCTCTTGCTTATTTGGATCCAATATTTATTTTGAAGACGCAGTAGCATGAAGCTCGCCGGACAACCTGGCACAGTGGCCAACAGGTCACTTCGGCCGGTTTACCTGACACCCCGGTTCGGAAGCGCCGGTCTGAGCTCTCTCCCGCTTCTGACAATTCTTATCCCAAGGCAGGTTATTTCAGACAACCTCTTAATCCGTTCGATTCAATTTATCAGGTGACACCTCCCTCATCCTCTGGCGAGTCGACAGCAACCCAACTCCCTCCTCTAAAAACTATGGCTGGGTAAGTTTTCAAACCCTTTCTTCCAATGCGTTACAAATATTAAATAAGATGCTAACCCTCTTTTAATTTATTTGCAGAGCCAAAGCCAGACCCAGCAAGAAAGCTCGGGTCAACAATCCGCCAGAAGACCAGGCCGTTTTTGAAGAATAACAAAGAGGTGAACCGGACCAAACTCGTGAACCGGAGGGTCCTCGTCCTGAAGCTGCCTCTGACGAACCGCCCCTTCAAGATTAGAATACTGATGAACCAACAAAAGCTGATCCTGCCATGCCTGATACTGAACCGGCAGCTCCAAACCGGGCTAGTCCGGTGAGAGATACTGAGACTCCGTCATCACCCGCCAAAACCACTGAAGGCCAAGGGGGTGATGTTATCATTACTGGAATGGGCCACAGCTCTCCTGGCCATCCCGTAATCTTGGCTCAACATAGTGCCAAAGAAGAGCGGGCTGCTAGGGAAAAAGGCAAATGCAGTACTGACTTATCAAGTTATGCCCATCTCAACGCTGAAGAGCTTCACTCCGGTTTCTTAAACCGTCTGCACTCAAACCGTGACTATGAAGCCGGTTTGGTGAATTTGATGAAGGAACGTTATGAGGTATTTTCATCTCCCTTTACTTGTTGATTCAAAGTTGAAATACTAGCCCAAGTAGCCCCCAAGGGCCGTTTTATGATGTTAATCATAAACCGGGTCTTTGTAACACTTTAAGTCTCTCTTTCACTGAACCTCAAAATGTTAGGTCGTTAATAGAAACCAACACCTATCCTTTATCAATGTAATTATACAGCTTTCCTCAGCGTAGCCCCAAAAGACCGGTTTAGCTTTGCAAGGTAACCCAGGTTTAATCCATGCGTCCGGTTTGAATAGACGTACATTAGCCCCCAAGTGTCAAGGATAATGCTTATATTGTTCTGGAGACTTGTATAAGATGTAGTATATCAGAGAAAATAGGCATTAGCCACCAAGCATGAAGTGCATAACTTGTTATACGCTTTGTACTTAGAATATATATATATATCCTGTTGTTGTGACATATCGTCAATGTTGCAGGCCGAACTGAGTAATAGAGATGCCCGAACCGCTGACTTGTAAGAAAACGTGAAGTCCCAACAAGCTGAAGCTGCGAAAGCCAAAGAGGAGCTGACTAAAGCCCTGGCCGCAATGGAAAAGCTGAAAGAATCTTTTAACAAAGATCGTGCTGACTGGCAAACCGAAAAATCCGGTTTAACAAAAAGAGCTGAAAATGCCGAAGCAGCCCTAAAACCAATTGTAGATGAACTAAACAGTTTGAAATGGCAAATCAACGCTATGACTTCTGCTATCTTTGGTAAGTATCTCCTTATGTATTTTGTCCAATTCATAGAACCTTATCATTGATCAGAATGCTGGCATTAAACCGTGACAGGCACTCGTATTGCTCATCTCGGCAAAGATATGTGAATGAAACTTAAAGCGGCATATAGTTTGATTCAACAGCTGTACTCTGGGTCCAGCGGGCTATTTGCACGGCGGCTTACAATAAACCGGCGCCAACACTGATATAGGAAACTCTTGAGAAGCTGGCCATGTTACGGGCCCAGATTGCTGAACTGAAGAAGGCAGCTGCAAGAGTCGGAGCATTAACCGCCCTGATCCGAGCCAAGGCATGGATTCCATATCTTGAAGCAGAGGATATCATTAAAGGATATCTAGGCGTGAAGGAGGATGGTTCAAACATCGACAATAATGACCTCCGAAGGCTGACCAAAGAAATGCGGCCAATAGCCAGCAAACTGGCCGAGGACACAGACTTGTTTCATTTCCAACCGGCTTATGATGCTGAAGGGAAAAGACAGCCTGCCGAAATCCATGAAGTAGAAGAGCTTGTGCCTCCAATCCGTAAGAATACCTACGCTCCTGACATTAACCCCTCCGGCCTTATCCATGCAGAAGCTGTATTTCAAGCTTTAACTGGAACCGATTGGTCGACGGTTGATTTCCAGCGTCTGGGGAGGGATGAAGAAGAAGTGATCGCACCAACTGACCCTCAACTGTCAAACCATCCAGAAGAAGCGTCTTAAACCGGCGGCCGGTTTACAAGTTATTGTGTGCCAATACTAAAAACAATTATGCACTTTGGAGCCGCTTTGAAGCTTCTTGTAATAGGATAGCAAAAACTCCTTTATCTGTTATGCCATCGAGCATGCTTTGTGATACTTCGTGAAAACTGATTCCACTTTTTGGGATATATTATGCATAGCCCATGATGAGTTGTGTTCCTGGATATAAGAACTTGAAAGTATCCTAGCGGTTTCCCATTGGACGGGTCATGATGCCCAACAAATATACATTGCGTAGATGAATAATCAAAATGTTTGTATAAAAAGTAACCTGTGCAACATACCTCATTGGTTTGACCAACTGCTTGTATGATAAAGGTGTCCACACCAATCCAGAGCACTGATAACTCTATCCTTATTTTGCCGGATTATGATAATAAACCGTACCGGGATATAATAACCACCGGGTTTTCTTTATAGCACTGGCGATTTAGTCAAACCAGACCGGGGTAATGAAATGCCAGTTTGTAACTGATCATGTACTAACAACTTGTAGTTGAAAGTCAAGCCGGGCCAAGGACACCGGTTTATCAGAACATATTATGAAACCTCAATAAAGGCTAAAACTTAACAAATAAGACTCAAAGAAGAAATATGTGAGGCTTTTTACGAGCTGCCAGGCTCCAAATCGAGGCTTTTCATGGGCTGTCAGGCCTCTGAGTTAAACCATTTAACAAAGCCTTTTGAGATGGGCCTCAAAGTAACCAATCATCGTTTTAACTTTGACAAGTTCAGGGTCTATAGAAGATTGACTTGTCAAACGTTCGGCGGGTCATACCAGGATTACCTGGACAGGAGTGGCTTACTTGATGAAGGCAGGTTAACCCGGGGTTTTAGGTGAATAGACCAGGCTTCCAAGCCGTGGCTTGATAGCCAATTACAAGGGTCCTTTCAAACTCTTTGTTGCTTTGCACAAAGAGCCCCCAAGTAACTTTGTGAGATGTGCTCAGTGTGTGCCCATGTTTGAGTTTGTGCTTTGTGCAACACCCTCTTTGGCTCCACATAATTTCCTTTGTGGCTTTAAAGCCCATCAAGAGGTGTAGGTATGGTCTGATAACAACCAAGCCCCCTAGTGAACTTCCTTTCTGGTTTTTAGACCAATCAAAAGGTGTAGCTATGGTTCAGATATGACCAAGCCCCCTAGTGAGTTTGTGCGGCTGCAGAGACCGGTTTAATCACAACTCCGATTTATCGGTAGAAATTTTTGTAAGCACACACATGATGTAAAAAAGAATAGAGACCCCGCCTTATTCGAGGCTCCGGTTTATTATACAATATACATTGTCATAAATATGTACATATGAAGAGCCTATGGCTCAAGTATAGTAAGGCCGAAGAAGAGCTATATTCCATGGCCGGTTGGTCTCCTCCTCCGATTTACGTGAGTCTTTGTGCTCTCGAACATCAATGAGGTAGTATGACCCGCTGTGCATATTCTTGCTGACCACAAAAGGTCCTTCCCAGGGTGGGGATAACTTGTGCCTATAGTCTGATCCTGGATGAGCCGGAGTACCAAATCGCTCTATTGAAAGGTTCTGGTCTTAACCCGACGGCTATGATAACGTCGGATATCTTGTTGATAAATCGTTGAACGTGTTGCTGCAAGATCACGTCTTCATCTAACAGGTCCAGGGAATCCTGACGTGCCTTCTCATTATCAACTTCAACATAAGCTGTCACATGGGGCGAGTCGTGACGGATGTCACTAGGAAGAACTGCCTCCGCTCCATAAACCATGAAGAAAGGTGTGTAACCCGTAGACCTATTGGGTGTGGTATTGATGCTCCATAACACAGAAGGTAACTCCTCAACCCAACAACCCGGTGTCCGCTTCAAAGGAACCATAATCCTGGGTTTGATACCTTGTAAAATTTCTTGATTTTCCCTCTCCGCTTGACCATTAGACTGGGGGTGAGCCACCGATGCTATATCAAGCCGGATGTGCTCACGTTGTAAAAATTCCTCCATCTCTCCCTTTGATAGATTAGTACCATTATCAGTTATAATACTGTGTGGAAAGCCAAACTGGAATATCACCTTTTTGAAGAATTGAACCGCCGTGGCCGCATCACACTTACTGACTGGCTCTGCTTCCACCCATTTGGTGAATTTATCAACTGCCACTAACAAGTGGGTCTTTTTGTCCTTAGATCGCTTGAAAGGTCCAACCATATCAATCCCCCAAGTTGCAAATGGCCAAGTTATTGGAATCATCCTCAACTCCTGAGCCGAAATGTGTGCACGGCGTGCAAATTTTTGACAACCATCACATCTCTTGACTAAATCCTCCGCATCAGCATATGCTGTTAACCAGTAAAAACCGTGGCGAAAAGCTTTAGCAACCAAAGACTTTGAACCGGCATGGTGACCACAATCCCCCTCATGGATTTCTCGCAAAATCTGACAACCCTCTTGAGGAGAAACACAACATTGAATTGCTCCTGAGACGTTGTAACGATGTAACTCCCCGTTGATTATGGTCATGGACTTGGAACGCCGGATTATCTGTCGGGCCAAAGTTTCATCCTCCGGTAACTCGCCCCGGTTCACGTAAGCCAAATATGGGATTGTCCAATCCAGTATGACATGCAAAGCCACCACCTATTGAGCCTCCGGATCAAGAATAGCCAACTCTTCCTCTGTTCGTACCTTGACCGACGGATTATGCAACACGTCAAGAAACACATTTGGTGGAACCGGTTTACGCTGAGAACCAAGGCGACTTAAAGCGTCCGCCGCTTCATTCATGCGCCGGTCTATATGGTCCACATGATAACCCTTGAAGTGCCCAGCCACTGTGTCCACCTCTCACCGATATGCAGCCATAAGGGGTCTTCAGAATCCCAAGTGCCAGACACCTGTTGAGCCACCAGATCTGAATCCCTAAAGCACTTGACCCGGCTTAAGTTCATCTCCTTAGCCATCCGAAGACCATGGAGCAAGGCCTCATACTCAGCTGCATCATTAGTACAAGGGAAAATTAAACGGAGGACATAACAAAACTTGTCACCTCTTGGGGAAGTGAGTATGACTCCAGCCCCCGAGCCCTCCAACTGTCTGGATCCATCAAAGTGAATAGTCTAGTACGTATTGTCTGGCTTTTCCTCTGGTGCCTGCAACTCTGCCCAATCATTGATGAAGTCCACGAGTGCTTGGGATTTGATCGCTATGCGAGGTATATATTTGAGCCCGTGAGGTCCAAGCTCAATAGCCCACTTGGCAATCCGGCCAGTTGCTTCTCTGCTTTGATTCAACGAGTACTTCACTGATATAATAAACCGGCCGTTGAACCGGATACTCCTTTCCAACTTCCTTGAGTTCTACCACAATAGCCACACTAACAGCTCAGGCATTTGCAGCCACATATAGCAATAACGGCTCTTTATCAATCGGGGCTGCAAGCACAGGCGGTTCAGCTAGCTGCCTCTTCAGATTCTCAAACGCTTTATTAGCCGCCTCGCTCCAGACAAAATCATCTGTTTTCTTCAGCATCTGATATAAAGGAATAGCCTTCTCCCCAAGACGACTGATAAACCGGCTCAAAGCCGCAATCTGGCCGGCCAAACATTGAACTTCATTGATACACGTCGGTTTAGCCAAAGATGTGATCGCTGAATTTTTTTCCGGATTAGCCTAATACATCTGTTTAATACCAGAAATCCCAAGAGTTTGCCAGCCGGGACACCAAAGAGATACTTTTCCGAATTGAGCATCATCTTGTAAACCCGGAGGTTGTCAAAGGTTTCCCTCAAATCATCTATCAATGTTTCCTCCTTTCTGGATTTTACCACAATATCATCCACATATGCATGAACATTACGCCCGATTTGCTTATGAAGACAATTCTGAACACAATGTTGATAAGTCGCCTGGGCACTCTTAAGCCCAAAGGGAATGGAGACATAGCAGAAGGCACCAAAGGGAGTGATGAAAGTTGTCTTCTCCTGGTCCTTAACTGCCATTTTAATCTGATGATAACCAGAGTAAGCATCCAGAAAACACAAGCGGTCACAACCCGCCGTAGCATCAATAATCTGATCGATATGAGGGAGGGCAAAGGGGTCTGCAGGGCAAGCTTTGTTCAAGTCTGTGTAATCCACACACATACGCCAAGTGCCGTTTTTCTTAAGAACCAGCACCGGATTAGCCAACCACTCTGGATGAAAGACCTCCACGATAAACCCTGCGGCCAACAACCGAGCGACCTCTTCACCGATAGCTTTACGCCTTTCTTCATTGAAGCGGTGGAGAAACTACCGGACCGGTTTAAACTTAGGATCAATGTTAAGTGTGTGCTCAGGAGTTCCCTCGGTACACCTGGCATGTCAGAAGGTTTCCATGCAAAGATGTCCTGGTTCTCATGGATGAACTCGATGAGCGCGCTTTCCTATTTGGGATCCAGGTTAACGCTAATACTGAACTGTTTGGATGAATCGTCAGGAACAAAATCAACCATCTTAGTATCTGTGGCCGATTTAAACTTCAACACTGGATCGTGTTCCATAGCTGGCTTTTTCAAAGAAGTCATATCTGCTGGATCAACTTGGTCTTTATAAAACTTCAGCTCCTCCGTTGCGCAAACCGACTCAGCATAAGCCGCATCACCTTCCTCACATTCCAAAGCGATCTTCCTGCTCCCATGTACTGTGATAGTCCCCTTATGACCTGGCATTTTAAGCTGCAGATAAACAAAACACGGCCTTGCCATGAACTTAGCATAAGCCGGCCGCCCAAACAAAGGTGATACGGACTTTTGATTTTCACCACCTCAAAAGTCAATGTTTCTGATCTTGAATCATGATCATCTCCAAAAGCCACCTCTAAGGCTATCTTGCCCACTGGATATGCAGACTTACCAGGCACCACACCATGAAAAACAGTGTTTGACGGTTTAAGATTCTTATCTGTCAACCCCATACGGCGGAATGTATCATAATATAGAATGTTGATACTACTTCCCCCATCCATGAGTACCTTAGTGAACTTATATCCCCCAACTTGAGGGGCCACCACTAAAGCCATATGACACAGATTGTCAACCCGGGGGGGGGGGGGTGATCCTCTCTACTCCACAAAATGGGTTGCTCAGACCAGCGCAAATACTGAGGCACCGCCGGTTCAATAGAGTTTACTGCCCTCTTATGAAGCTTCTAATCACGTTTACACAAGCTAGTGGTGAAGACATGGTACTGCCCACTATTTAACTGCTTAGGATTGCTCTGATAACCCGACTGTTGTTGCTGCTGTTGCTAGCTCCCCTGATGGTTGTAACCTCCCTGGTTGCCCTGATTTCCTTGATTATTGTATCCGATTTGATTGCCCTGAAATCCCGAACCGGAACTGCCACCTCCGTAACCCGGCCCGTGGATACCACATCCTGAACCGCCGGGCGGGCCATTGTCATACTGAAACATATTGGAGTTCTTGAAATCTCGCATGATATAACAATCCTTCCAAAGATGCGATCCTGGCTTCTCCTTGGATCCATGCTTTGGACAGGGTTGATTTAACAGGCGCTCCAAGTTGGGGCCTGAACCGCCGCCTCTCTGGGGCTGCTTACCCTTACGGTGCTGACCATTCTCCTGAGAGTTGGTGTTAGCCACAAAGTCCAAACTGTTGTCAGCTTTGCGCTTACCATTGTTGCCATGGCCTGCCGGATTATGTTGCTGCCCCTTGGTGTTGCCGTTCTTTTTCCCTTTCCCTGGTTTGTCCTCCTCTGAGTCAGGGTCTTTGGTAGTATCCGAATCGGCGTATTTTGTTGGAAATATGCCCTAGAGGCAATAATAAATTAGTTATTATTATATTTCCTTGTTCATGATAATCGTTTATTATCCATGCTAGAATTGTATTGATAGGAAACTCCATAAAACCCCTAGCACAATAATGAACGAGTTATTATTATACTACGATGAGACTTTCTCACTCGTAGCGATGCTAAGAGTCTATTGGAATTATGTTAGCAGTTACTGCATTATTTATGAAATCTTGCAGAAAGGATGTCAAAACATTGTTTCCTCGACGTTTTTCTTGAGGAAAGGTTGTATGTGATACAACCAGAAGGTTTTGTCAATCCTGAAAGATGCTGACAAGTATGCAAAGCTCCAGCAATCCTTCTAAGGACTAGAGTAAGCATCTCGGAATTGGAATGTACGCTTTGATGAGATGATCAAGGATTTTGGGTTTATACAAAGTTTATGAGAAACTTGTATTTCCAAAGGAGTGAGTGGGAGCACTATAGAATTTTTGATGAGTATATGTTGTTAACATATTGTTGATCAAAAATGAGGTAGAATTTCTGGAAAGCATGCAGGGTTATTTAAAAAGTGTTTTTCGATGGAAAACCTGGATTAAACTACTTGAATATTGAGCATCAAGATCTATAAGGATAGATCAAAAATGCTTAATAGTACTTTCAAATGAATACATACCGTGACAAGATTTTGAAGGAGTTCAAAAATAGATCGGCAAAGAAGGATTTCTTGGCTGTGTTATAAGGTATGAGTGTTGAGTAAGACTCAAGACCTGACCACGGCAGAATAGAGCAAAAGGACGAAGGTCGTCCCCTATGCTTTAGATGTAGGCTCTAAAGTATGCTATGTTGTGTACCGCACCTGAAGTGTGCCAAGCCATGAGTCAGTCAAGGGGTACAAGTGTGATCTAGGAATGGATCACAGGACAACGGTCAAGGTTATCCTTAGTAACTAGTGGACTAAGGAATTTTCTCGATTATGGAGGTGGTAAAAGAGTTCGTCATAAAGGGTTTCGCAGATGCAATCTTTGACACTAATCTGGATGATTCCGAGTAGTAAACCGGATTCGTATAGTAGAACAGTTATTTGGAATAGCTCCAAATAGAGCGTGGTAGCTGCATCTACAAGATGACATAGAGATTTGTACAGCACACACGGATCTGAAAGGTTCAGACCCGTTCACTATAACATCTGTCACAAGCATAAAATGATCAAACCCAGAACTCATTGAGTGTTAATCACATGGTAATGTGAACTAGATTATTAACTCTAGTAAACTCTTTGGGTGTTAGTCACATGGGGATGTGACCTTGAGTGTTAATCACATAGTGATGTGAACTAGATTATTGACTCTAGTGCAAGTGGGAAACTGTTGGAAATATGCCCTAGAGGCAATAATGAATTAGTTATTATTATATTTCCTTGTTCATGATAATCGTTTATTTTCCATGCTAGAATTGTATTGATAGGAAACTCAGATACATGTGTGGATACATAGACAACACCATGTCCCTAGTAAGCCTCTAGTTGACTAGATCGTTGATCAATATATGGTTACAGTTTCCTGACCATGGACATTGGATGTCGTTGATAACGGGATCACATCATTAGGAGAATGATGTGATGGACAAGACCCAATCCTAAGCCTAGCACAAGATCGTGTAGTTCGTATGCTAAAGCTTTTCTAATGTCAAGTATCATTTCCTTAGACCATGAGATTGTGCAACTCCCGGATACGGTAGGAATGCTTTGGGTGTACCAAACGTCACAACGTAAATGGGTGGCTATAAAGGTGCACTGCAGGTATCTCCGAAAGTGTCTGTTGGGTTGGCACGAATCAAGACTGGGATTTGTCACTCCGTGTGACGGAGAGGTATCTCTGGGCCCACTTGGTAGGACATCATCATAATGTGCACAATGTGACCAAGGAGTTTACCACGGGGTGATGTGTGACAAAACGATTAAAGAGACTTGCCGGTAACGAGATTGAACAAGGTATCGGGATACCGACGATCGAATCTCGGGCAAGTACTATACCGGTAGACAAAGGGAATTGTATACGGGATTGACTGAACCCTTGACATCGTGGTTCATCCGATGAGATCATCATGGAACATGTGGGAGCCAACATGGGTATCCAGATCCCGCTATTGGTTATTGACCAGAGAGTTGTCTTGGTGATGTCTGCATGGTTCCCGAACCCGTAGGGTCTACACACTTATGGTTCGGTGACGCTAGGGTTGTAGAGATATAAGTATGCGGTAACCCGAAAGTTGTTCGGAGTCCCGGATGAGATCCTGGACGTCACGAGGAGTTCCGGAATGGTCCGGAGGTAAAGATTTATATATAGGAAGACCAGTTTCGGTCACCGGGAATGTTTCAGAGGTCATCGGTATTGTACCGGGACCACCGGAAGGGTCCCGGGGGTCCACCGGGTTGGGCCACCTATCCCGGAGGGCCTCATGGGCTGAAGTGGGAAGGGAACCAGCCCCTGGTGGGCTGGTGCACCCCCCTTGGGCCTCCCCCTACGCCTAGGGTTGGAAACCCTAGGGGTGGGGGGCGCCTCCACTTGGCTTGGGGGCCAAGTCACCCCTTGCCCCCCCCTCATCTAGACGGGATCTAGAGGGGCCGGCGCCCGCCCTTGGCCCCTATATATAGTGGAGGGGAGGGAGGGCAGCCACACCCAAGTCCCTGGCGCCTCCCTCCCTCACGTGACACCTCTTCCTCCCCGCTTGTGCTTGGCGAAGCCCTGTCGGGATCCCGCTAATCCCACCACCACGCCGTCGTGCTGCTGGATCTCCATCAACCTCTCCTCTCCCCTTGCTGGATCAAGAAGGAGGAGACGTATCTCCCAACCTTACGTGTGTTAAACGCGGAGATGCCGTCCGTTCGGCTCTTGGTCATCGATGATTTGGATCACGACGAGTATGACTCCATCAACCCCGTTCTCTTGAACGCTTCCGCTTAGCGATCTTCAATGGTATGAAGATGCACTCCTTCCCCTCGTTGCTAGATTACTCCATAGATTGATCTTGGTGACACGTAGGAAATTTTTTGAATTTCTGCTACGTTCCCCAACAGTGGCATCATGAGCTAGGTCTATGTGTAGTGTCTATGCACGAGTAAAACACAAGTTGTTGTGGGCGTCGATTTTGTCAATTTACTTGCCGTTACTAGTCTTATCTTGATTCGGCGGCATTGTGGGATGAAGCGGCCCGGACCGACCCTACACGTACACTTACGTGAGACTGGTTCCACCGACTGACATGCACTAGTTGCATAAGGTGGCTAGCGAGTGTCTGTCTCTCCCACTTTAGTCGGATCGGATTCGATGAAAAGGGTCCTTATGAAGGGTAAATAGCAATTGGCATATCACGTTGTGATTTTGCGTAGGTAAGAAATGTTCTTGCTAGAAACCCATAGCAGCCACGTAAAACATGCAACAACAATTAGAGTACGTCTAACTTGTTTTTGAAGGGTATGCTATGTGATGTGATATGGCCAAAAAGGATGTGATGAATGATATATGTGATGTATGAGATTGATCATGTTCTTTTAATAGGAATCACGACTTGCATGTCGATGAGTATGACAACCGGCAGGAGCCATAGGAGTTGTCTTAATTTATTTATGACCTGCGTGTCAAATAAACGCCATGTAATTACTTTACTTTATTGCTATCCGTTAGCCATAGTAGTAGAAGTAATAGTTGGCGAGGCAACTTCATGAAGACACGATGATGGAGACCATGATGATGGAGATCATGGTGTCATGCCGGTGACGATGGTGTTCATGCCGCACCTCGAAGATGGAGATCAAAGGCACAAGATGATATTGGCCATATCATGCCACTTTATGATTTGCATGTGATGTTTGTCATGTTTACATCTTATTTGCTTAGAACGATGGTAGCATAAATAAGATGATCCCTCGCAATAATTTCAAGAAAGTGTTCCCCCTAACTGTGCACCGTTGCTAAGGTCCGTTGTTACGAAGCACCACGTGATTATCGGGTGTCATAGGTTCTAACATTCGCATACAACGGGTGTAAGCCAGATTTACACACACAATACAGTTAGGTTGACTTGACGAGCCTACCATGTACAGACATGGCCTCGGAACACGGAAGACCGAAAGGTCGAACATGAGTCATATAGAAGATACGATCAACATGAAGATGTTCACCAATGATGACTAGTCCGTCTCACTGATGATCGGACACGGCCTAGTTGACTCGGATCATGTATCACTTAGATGACTAGAGGGATGTCTATCTAAGTGGGAGTTCATTGAATAATTTGATTATATGAACTTAATTATTATGAACATAGTCAATAGGTCTTTGCAAATTATGTCGTTGCTTACGCTTTAGTTCTACTATTTTAGATATGTTCCTAGAGAAAATTAGTTGAAAGTTGACAGTAGCAACTATGCGGACTGGGCCCGTAAACTGAGGATTGTCCTCATTGCTGCACAGAAGGATTATGTCCTTAATGCATCGCTCAGTGTGCTGATCCTCAAGCGTCGTTTGTAGATGTTGGGAAACATCTGACATACACGTTTTGATGACTACATGATAGTTCAGCGTGTAATGCTAACGGTTTAGAATTGTGGCACCAAAGACGTTTTTTGAAACGTCGCAGAACATATGAGATGTTCCAAAGACTGAAATTGGGATTTCAGACTAGTGCCCACGTCAAGAGGTATGAGACCTCTGACAAGTTTCTTAAGCCTGCAAATAAAGGGAGAAAAGCTCAATCATTGAGCATGTGCTCAGATTGTCTGAGTACTACAATCGCATGAATCGAGTGGGAGTTAATCTTCCAGATGAGATAGTGATGATTATCCATAGTCACTGCCACCAAGCTATTGGAGCTTTGTGATGAACTATAACATATCAGGGATAGACATGATGATCCTTGAGCAACTCGCGATGTTTGACAACGCGAAAGTAGAAATCAAGTAGGAGCATCAATTGTTGATGGTTAAACCACTAGTTTCAAGAAGGGTAACGGAAAGAAGGGATACTTCATGAGACGGCAAATCGGTTGCTGCTCTAGTGAAGAAACCCAAGGTTGAACCAAACCCGAGACTAAGTGCTTCTGTAATGAGGGGAACGATCACTGAAGCGGAACTACCCTAGATACTTGGTAGATGAGAAGGCTGGCAAGGTCGACAGAATTATTTTGGATATACGTTATATTAATGTGTACTTTACTAGTACTCCTAGTAGCACCAGGGTATTAAAATATCGGTTCAGTTGCTAAGTGTTAGTAACTCAAAATAAAAGGCTACGGAATAAACGGAGACTAGCTGAAGGTGAGATGACGATATGTGTTGGAAGTGTTTCCAAGGTTGATATGATCAAGCATCGCATGCTCCCTCTACCATCGAGATTGGTGTTAAACCTAAATAATTGTTATTTGGTGTTTGCATTGAGCATAGACATGATTGGATTATGTTTATCGCAATACGGTTATTCATTTAAGGAGAATCATGGTTACTCTGTTTATTTGAATAATACCTTCAATGGTCTTGTACCTAAGATGAATGGTTCATTGAATCTCGATCGTAGTAATACACATGTTCATGCCAAAAGATATAAGATAGTAATGATAGTACCACATACTTGTGGCAATGCCATTTGAGTCATATTGGTATAAAAACGCATGAAAAAGCTCCATGTTGATGGATCTTTGGACTCACTCATTTTGAAAAGATTGAGACATGCGAACCATGTCTATTGGTAGATATGCATGAAGAAACTCCATGCAGATGGATCGTTTGGACTCACTTGATTTTGAATCACTTGAGACATGCAAATCATACCACATGGGCAAGATGACTGAAAGGCCTCGTTTTCTTTAAGATGGAACAAGAAAGCAACTTGTTGGAAGTAATACATTTTGATGTGTGAAGTCCAATAAGTGCTGAGGCATGCACTGGATATCGTTATGTTCTTACTTCATAGATGATTTGAGTAGATGCTGAGTATATTTACTTGATGAAACACAAGTCTGAATTATTGAAAGGTTTAAGTAATTTCAGAGTGAAGTTGAAAAACGTCATGACAAGATGATAAAATGTCTATGATATGATCATGGAGATGAATATCTGAGTTACGAGTTTGGCACACAATTAAGACATTGTGGAAATTGTTTCACGACTAATACCGCCTAGACCACCATAGTGTGATGGCGTGTCCGAACATCATAATTGCACCCTATTGGATATGGTGCATACCATGATGTCTCTTATTGAATTACCACTATCATTTATGGGTTAGGCATTAGAGACAACCGCATTCACTTTAAATAGGGCACCACACAATTCCGTTGAGACGACACTGTATGAACTATGGTTTAGAGAAACCTAAGCTCTCATTTCTTAAAAGTTTGGGGCTGCGATGCTTATGTGAAAAAGTTTCAGGCTGATAAGCTCGAACCCAAAGCGGATAAATGCATATTCATAGAATACCCAAAAATAGTTGGGTATACCTCCTATTCCAGATCCGGAAGCAAAAGTGATTGTTTCTAGGAACGGGTCCTTTCTCGAGGAAAAGTTTCTCTCGAAAGAATTGAGTGGGAGAATGGTAGAGACTTGATGAGGTTATTGAACCGTCACTTCAACTAGTGTGTAGCAGGGCACAGGAAGTTGTTCCTGTGGCACCTACACCAATTGAAGTGGAAGCTTATGATAGTGATCATGAAACTTCGGATCAAGTCACTACCAAACCTCATAGGTCGACAAGGATGTGTACTACTTCAGAGTGGTAAGTAATCCTGTCTTGGAAGTCATGTTGCTAGACAACAATGAACCTACGAGCTGTGGAGAAGCGATGGTGGGCCCGGATTCCAACGAATGGCTCGAGGCCATAAAATCCGAGAGAGGATCCATGTATCAAACAAAGTATAGACTTTGAAAGAACTACTTGATGGTCGTAAGGCTGTTAGGTGCAGATGGATTTTAAGAGGAAGACAGACAATGATGGTAAGTGTCACCATTAAGAAAGCTCAACTTGTCGTTTCCCGACAAGTTCAAGGAGTTGACTACGATGAGACTTTCTCACTCGTAGCGATGCTAAGTGTCTATTGGAATTATGTTAGCAGTTACTGCATTATTTATGAAATCTTGCAGAAAGGATGTCAAAACATTGTTTCCACGACGTTTTTCTTGAGGAAAGGTTGTATGTGATACAACCAGAAGGTTTTGTCAATCCTGAAAGATGCTGACAAGTATGCAAAGCTCCAGCAATCCTTCTAAGGATTGGAGTAAGCATCTCGGAATTGGAATGTACGCTTTGATGAGATGATCAAAGATTTTGGGTTTATACAAAGTTTATGAGAAACTTGTATTTCCAAAGGAGTGAGTGGGAGCACTATAGAATTTTTGATGAGTATATGTTGTTAACATATTGTTGATCAAAAATGATGTAGAATTTCTGGAAAGCATGCAAGGTTATTTGAAAAGTGTTTTTGATGGAAAACCTGGATTAAACTACTTGAATATTGAGCATCAAGATCTATAAGGATAGATCAAAAATGCTTAATAGTACTTTCAAATGAATACATACCGTGACAAGATTTTGAAGGAGTTCAAAAATAGATCGGCAAAGAAGGAGTTCTTGGCTATGTTATAAGCTATGAGTGTTGAGTAAGACTCAAGACCTGACCACAGCAGAATAGAGAAAAAGGACGAAGGTCGTCCCCTATGATTTAGACGTAGGCTCTAAAGTATGCTACGTTGTGTACCGCACCTGAAGTGTGCCAAGCCATGAGTCAGTCAAGGGGTACAAGTGTGATCTAGGAATGGATCACAGGACAACAGTCAAGGTTATCCTTAGTAACTAGTGGACTAAGGAATTTTCTTGATTATGGAGGTGGTAAAAGAGTTCGTCGTAAAGGGTTACGCCGATGCAATCTTTGACACTAATCTGGATGATTCTGAGTAGTAAACTGGATTCGTATAGTAGAACAGCTATTTGGAATAGCTCCAAATAGAGAGTGGTAGCTGCATCTACAAGATGACATGGAGATTTGTAAAGCACACACGGATCTGAAAGGTTCAGACCCGTTGACTATAACATCTCTCACAAGAATAACATGATCAAACCCAGAACTCATTGAGTGTAAATCACAAGGTATTGTGAACTAGATTATTGACTCTAGTAAACTCTTTGGGTGTTAGTCACATGGCGATGTGACCTTGAGTGTTAATCACATAGCGATGTAAACTAGATTATTGACTCTAGTGCAAGTGGGAGACTGTTGGAAATATTCCCCAGAGGCAATAATAAATTAGTTATTATTATATTTCCTTGTTCATGATAATCGTTTATTATCCATGCTAGAATTGTATTGATAGGAAACTCAGATACATGTGTGGATACATAGACAACACCATGTCCCTAGTAAGCCTCTAGTTGACTAGCTCGTTGATCAATAGATGGTTACGGTTTCCTGACCATGGACATTGGATGTCATTGATAATGGGATCACATCATTAGGAGAATGATGTGATGGAAAAGACCCAATCCTAAGCCTAGCACAAGATCGTCTAGTTTGTATGCTAAAGCTTTTCCAATGTCAAGTATCATTTCCTTAGACCGTGAGATTGTGCAACTCCCGGATACCGTAGGAATGCTTTGGGTGTACCCTACGTCACAACGTAAATGGGTGGCTATAAAGGTGCACTACAGGTATCTCCGAAAGTGTCTGTTGGGTTGGCACGAATCGAGACTGGGATTTGTCACTCCGTGTGATGGAGAGGTATCTCTGGGCCCACTCGGTAGGACAACATCATAATGTGCACAATGTGACCAAGGAGTTTATCACGGGGTGATGTGTTATGGAACGAGTAAAGAGACTTGCCGGTAACGGGATTGAACAAGGTATCGGGATACCGACGATCGAATCTCGGGCAAGTACTATACCGGTAGACAAAGGGAATTGTATACGGGATTGACTGAATCCTTGACATCGTGGTTCATCCGATGAGATAATCATGGAACATGTGGGAGCCAACATGGGTATCCAGATCCCGCTGTTGGTTATTGACCGGAGAGTTGTCTCGGTCATGTCTGCATGGTTCCCGAACCCGTAGGGTCTACACACTTAAGGTTCGGTGACGCTAGGGTTGTAGAGATATAAGTATGCGGTAAACCGAAAGTTGGTCGGAGTCTCGGATGAGATCCTGGACGTCACGAGGAGTTCCGGAATGGTCCAGAGGTAAAGATTTATATATAGGAAGACCAGTTTCGGCCACCGGGAAAGTTTCGGAGGTCATCGGTATTGTACCGGGACCACCGGATGGGTCCCGGGGGTCCACTGGGTTGGGCCACCTATCCCAGAGGGCCTCATGGGCTGAAGTGGGAAGGGAACCAGCCCCTGGTGGGCTAGTGCGCCCCCCTTGGGCCTCCCACTGCGCCTAGGGCTGGAAACCCTAGGGGTGGGGGGGCCTCCACTTGGCTTGGGGGCCAAGTCACCCCTTGCCCCCCCCATCTAGATGGGATCTAGAGGGGCCGGCGCCCCCCCTTGGCCCCTATATATAGTGGAGGGGAGGGAGGGCAGCAACACCCAAGTCCCTGGCGCCTCCCTCCCTCCCGTGACACCTCTTCCTCCCCGCTTGTGCTTGGTGAAGCCCTGCCGGGATCCCGCTACTTCCACCACCACGCCGTCGTGCTGCTGGATCTCCATCAACCTCTCCTCTCCCCTTGCTGGATCAAGAAGGAGGAGACGTCTCTCCCAAACGTACGTGTGTTGAACGCGGAGGTGCCATCCATTCGGCGCTTGGTCATCGGTGATTTGGATCACGACGAGTACGACTCCATCAACCCCGTTCTCTTGAACGCTTCCGCTTAGCGATCTTCAAGGGTATGAAGATGCACTCATTCCCCTCATTGCTAGATTACTCCATAGATTGATCTTGGTGACACGTAGGAAAAATTTTGAATTTCTGCTACGTTCCCCAACATATTTAACCAAAGCGGCCATAAGCGTCGACATATCTTTGCAGTGACATTTGAGTCTTCCTAATTTCTGTTTGAGCGGCAAAAAATGGCAATTGCCCTCCAACGTTAGCACTGTAGTATCTGCATTCATATGATCCGATGAATGCAAAATTGCTGAGACCCGCTTTACCCAATGGGTCGTGGACTCCCCCTCCCCTTGGACACAAGCGGCCAGATCCATAATTGACATGGGCTGCTTACAAGTATCTTTGAAGTTCTGGATAAACCGGTGCTTCAATTCGGCCCATGATCAGACGGAGTTAGCTGGTAAGCGCTTCAACCAAGTACGAGTTGTTCCCTCTAACATCATGGTGAAATATTTAGCACATACTGCTTCATCCACATCCAACATCTCCATCGCCATCTCATAGGTTTCAAACCACGCCTCTGGTTGCAGATCGGCGGTGTAATTGGGTACTTTACGAGGTCCTTTGAAATCCTTGGGAAGTCTCACATTACGCAAAGCGGGGGTAAGGCACGGCACCCCTAAGGAACTGAATACTACCCCTGGTTCGACTGAAGCGGTGTGGTGAACCGGAGTAGGTTGACGGGCTCCGTGCAGGGCCGCTAACTCGACCTCCCGACGTGCGCGACCATGATCCACCACATCCTGCGCATTGGCACTGCCTCCTGCCGGGTTGTGTCCTTGTGGCGAGTTAGGATGATGTGCACTGCTTGACACGGCCGGTTCATCCTCAACATGCCTCCTGCAGCTCCGGCTTGGACGTAGGGTGGAATGAATCCTCTCGCAACTGTGCGAATAGGCCTGCTGCTGATTTAAAGCTGTTTGAAGGAGATCTCTGGCCTGTCGCGCTTCAATCGCAACTGGTGACTCGCCGTCGGTCGGGAGGGCTGCTAATTGTGAAGCGGCGGCCACAATGTTGTCCAACGGGTTGGAGTAATTCCCGGGAGGTGTTGGAACATATTGGGGCACAATATTATTCTAGCGAGGCGGGTCCATCGTGCGCGACTGAACCGGTGCTCCTGTTCCTGGTGCTTCCATCCGGTTTAATATCGGCTGGTTACTAGTTCCTGCTCCTGGCGTATTGAAGAGATTTCATGGCTCATAACCCGGCGAGAGATGCGATCGGTACCTTCTTCTCATGAATTGTTTGGAAGCATTCTGATCCAGCCTAATCCGGTAGGCCTGAGCTTCCAACTCGGCCCGTTCCGTAGCCATCCTAGCGTTCTCTGCCGCTAGGTCCACTTTAGCCTGGTCTATCTGATCCTTTACCTTTGCAATCTCCGTATTGTGCTGATCCCGGGCTGCTGCATCCACCTCTGCGGTCATCAGTGCTGCCAAAGCGTCGAACAAGTCAGACAGGACTAGAGCCGGAGACGGCGCGGAGCTTCCTGCCCCTGCCGGCGTGGTCGTTGTTGAACCAGAGAGTATTGCTGTGGCAGCTGAGGAATGAGGCGCCGACTATGTACTGGCCATGAAGATAGCGGCCCGGTTTGGCAGATCAGGGGAATCCAGAATACTGTTGCCCTCAGATCCTCCGCTAATCCGACCATCCTGCAACTGATAGAGCGACTCAGTCTCTCTAGAAGACTCGTCATCGGAACAGACAACGGTTTCTCCATCGGATGCCGGTCTATCCTCGTATTCTGCTCCATGGATGACGCCTACGAAAACATGCTTCGCCACGGGCTGAACCGGCGAAGGGCTTGCACGCTGAGCCGTCTCGATGATGTCGGTGCAGATGTCCGGCTCAGGGGCCGGTTCACCAATCTTACCGATGAAGACGTGAATGCAACGAAAGGGGGCCCGGTACCCGTATTCGATTCAATCGGCCTCGGGACCCCATCCTGCATTGTCGATGTAGAGCTTGCCACGACGACTCTTCGTCATCCGGCCCACAGCGTATCCCTTGAGTCCATCAAAGCTGCCCTTCAAGAACTCAAAACCATCATGCGATAGCCCCACAGTGGGCGCCAATTGTCGTGGGTTTGTCACGGCATATGTCCTTGTGAAAGGACTTAGTCGTGGAGCCATCGCAATGGGTTAGCTTAAAGGGGTTAAACCAGACAAGGGGACACGGGGCATTTTACACTAGTTCGGCCCCTTCGATGAAGGTAAAAGCCTACGTCTAGTTGTGATTGGTATTGCTTGGGTTTCGAAGGCCAGGGAGCGAATCCACTTTGTCTGGCTCTCGAGTTGTTGTCTGTCTTCTAAACCGCTGCCGGGTCATCCCTTTATATACAAAGGTTGACGCCCACCGGTTTACAGAGTCCCGAAGCCGGATCATAAACGTGTCCGGTTCGGCCTCTACACTTCCTATCTTACAAAGCAAGTTATACAACTAAGTCAGTTTACATCTACAGGCCTTAACCCACCTCTGGGCCTTGGGCCTTCGTAACGCGCCATCATTCTTACATCTTCATGGGCTTCTAATCTTCATAAAGCTAATCCGGCTACTCCTGGCCGGTTTACGTCCAGTAGTAATATCCCCAAAAGCATCCGTCCGCCGGGAAGGGAAGGAGGCTTAACACTGTCGCCGTTTGTAGGTGCATCTAGTGCCACCCCTAGTTGGTTTTGGAGTATTGACGACAAACCTAGTTGAGGGACTAATGTGTTTGTGAGAATTGCAGGATAACACAGGTAGAAGTCCCTCATTGATTCGGTTTTACTACCAGAGATGACCCCTAAAAATGTATGAAGACATTGAAGTCAAAGGTGGTATATGAAGATATTCACATTGAAGACTATGACAAGAGAAGACACTATATGAAGCCTATGGAGCTCAAAGACTTAGATCTTTCGTAGTTCTTTTTCTTTTGTGTTGAGTCATAGGAACCACTGTACTGTTAAGTGGGGTCCAAGAGAACCAGTCAGAATGACTGAAGTGATGCCTAAACCAAAAACCTATGTCTTCGAGTGAAGACTATGAGAGCAAATCTTGTCCAGAGTCGGACAAGTTAGCTTTGCTTGTAGCCCAAGTAAAGTTGCCGTGTGAGTTTGAAATCTGACCGTTGGAACACGTGTCAGTTCCTTAGTGACCCAAGGTCATTTCGGACAAATCAGGTCGGGTTGCCAAGTGGCTATAAATAGCCCACCCCCTACAACCATAAACGGTTGGCTGTTCAGATTGAAAGTACGGCTTTTGTCGTTTGAGAGCAACCCACCTCGAAGCCTTTGAGAGAGAATTCCTTGCGAGGATAAAGCCCTAACCACCAGAGCCAGAGAGAATTGGGCATCACTTAAGTCTTCTTGTCTGTGTGATCTGAAGACTTATTACACTTGAGGACTGTGCATCCTCCAGCCGGTTAGGCGTCGCGTTCTGAGCATCCAAGAGACATTGTGGATTGCCGGTGAACGAAGTCTGTGAAGGTTTGGGAGTCTACCTTGAAGACTTACCAGAGTGATTGGGCGAGGTCTATGTGACCTTAGCTCAAGGAGAATATGGTGAGGACTGGGTGTCGTGAGCTGCGTGTTCAGGACTGGGTGTCCGGGACTGTGTGTCCTAAGGTTTAAATACCTAGCCGCTCCAACCAGACGTACAGTTGTCACAGCAACTGGAACTAGTCCAAAAAATCATTGTCTTCAACGAGTCACTGGTTTCATCTTCACTTCACTTTACTTACTGTTACTCCTTGTGAAGTAATTGTATGTTTGCTCTATCATTTGTCTTCACTGAGTGACTGCGTGTTCTATTTGGCTTCACAATATCTTCCTACCTGATCCTTACTACCTAGCTGCTATTTAGTCTTTGTGCTTTCACTTCATTGAATACTTGACTATGGTTTGCCTAGTGTAGTCTACCTTCCGCTGCATGGTAATAGGTTTAATTTTATCGTTTGTCTTCAAAACTTCTATGTTCTGAAGACTTTCATAAAAATCGCCTATTCACCCCCCCTCTAATCGATATAACACACTTTCAATTGGTATCAGAGCAAGGTGCTCCCTTGTTCTGTGTGATTCGGTTTAACCACCTAGAGTTTTAGTTATGTCGACTGCAGGGATAATTAAAGTCTCCGCTGCGTGCCCCATCTTCGATGGAACTGAATATCCCTACTGGAAGAATAAGATGAGCATGCATCTTGAAGCCATTGAAGTCGACCTATGGTATGTCGTCGAGAACGACGTTCCCAAGGCTGGAAAAGGTGTCACTGCTGCTGATGTCAAGAAATTCGTTCAGCTGGACTCTACTGCCAAAAATATCATCTGTGGTCATCTGACCAAAGGACAGTATGGCCGTGTGAGTGCTTTGAAGACATCCAAGCTGGTCTGGGACTGGCTCTCCAAGGTCAATGAAGGCATCTCAACCCAGAGAGATCAGAGAATCAGTGTCCTTCACAACCTCTTCAACCGCTTCAAGCAAAATGAAAATGAGAATGTCCAGCACACATTTGACCGACTCACTAACATCACAAATGAGCTTCAAGCCCTCGGCGCCACTGAGATTACCAAACACGAAGTAGTCAAGATGCTGCTGAGATCACTTGATAGTTCGTTTGACATCCTGGCCTTGATGATTCAAGAACGTCCTGATTTCAAGACACTCGATCTGTCTGACATACTTGAGAGGCTCAACACACATGAGTTTCAGCTTTCGGAGAAAAGAGATATCTACGGTCCAAACTATGGGCGAACTCGTGCCTTGAAGGCAAAAGCTGTCTCCTCATCTGAAGAAGAATCTGACAGCAGTTCTGATGATCCTGAAGACATTGGAAGGGAACTTGCTATGCTTGTCAAGAAGTTCCAAAAATTCACCAAGAAGAAAGGCTTCAGAAAGTCTTCCCGGTCAAGTTCAAGGAATGATGAAGCTCCTACTCATGACTACAAGAAGAAAACATGTCACAAGTGCAAGAAACTTGGCCACTTCATCTCTGAGTGTCCACAGTGGGACAATGAGAACAAAAAGAAGAAGAAGAGCAAGGAATATGACTCTGACGACAAGAAGAAGAAGAAGAAATACTCAAAGTCTTCTTCCAAGTATTCCTCAAAGTTCTCATCACACAAGAAGAGCTCATCTGGCAAGGCACGTGCGTTTGTTGGCAAGGAAATGGATTCAGAGGAGGAGTCTGCTTCTAAGGAGGCGGAGGTGGAGTCTGAGGAGGAATCCGACTCAGGCGTCGCAAGTCTGGCTACAGCATACGTTGCCAAGTCCATCTTCATCACCGACACCGATGCAAATGACAAGGACTACTCCGCTTCTACCTACTGCTTCATAGCACACGGTGCCAAGGTAAACACACGCACTACTCACTATCAAACATCTAGTGACGATGACTCTGATTGTGGTTCAAAACCTAGCTACCAAACACTTGCTAAAATTGCAACTGAACAACAGAAAGCTATGGAACATATTCAAAAACTGTTAGACAGAAGCGATGATCTGTTAGGTGCTGCAATGACTCGATCTGAATCCTTAATTGAAGACATAAAAAATCTTCACGTTAAGTATCAGGAACTTGAAAGTCGTCATGAAACTCTCTGAACAACTCATGAAAAGCTTTCCTATGATTATCTTCAAAAGAAGCAAGATCTTGAGAAATTGAGAGCGGTTCATGAAGATCTTCAAACGGAAAATGAGTCACTTCGCGCCAAACAAATCAGTCCTGCTCAGGAAGGATTTGAACCACCATGTCTTAAATGCATTGAGCGTGATAATGCTACTTCTCTTGCTGAATGTTCTACTTCTACTGCTGTTGCAATATCTTCAACTGTTGATGTGGTAACTAACCCCTCTACTGAGGATACCACCGCTATTGCTGATGGGAATGCTAGATTGAAGACATTGCTTGAAACAGGGATGTACAAAAGTCTTAAAGGGCATCAGACGCTATGTGATGTCCTGAAAAATCAGATTCTGAACCGAAACCCTAGGAAAGAGGGTGTAGGGTTCGTAAGGAAAATGAATGCAGATGGCTCTTACTGGAAACCTGAGCAGTACCCCAAAACCATGTGGGTTGCTACAAAAGATCCTTCAGCAGATCCATCCAATCTATCTGGCTTCACTTGTGCTAACCCCATTATCATTGATGAATCCTTTGATACAAACTATATACTGTTTAAGAATCAGAATGGTGAAGTATTTGCCAGGTACATTGGTACTGACTGCAGGAATGGACCGCCTATGAAGAAGATCTGGGTTCCGAAAAGGTGTCTGGAGAGTCTTCCTGTGAATGTCATCATGACACCTCACGTGAAGAAGACAAACCTCAGACCAAAGGCTTCATACGGTCCAAAGGCTTCATACAGACAGAGGACTCACCTGAGTTGCACTAACGCAAATGTTTTGAAGGGAAATCATACTCAGGCATATGAATATGAGAGCGGTTCATCAAACCGCCATGTTCATAAGACCAAGAACTATTCTGCTTATTCTTATGAGTACTATTGTCCGCCTGCAAGACTGTTTGCTAAGGCTTCAAAGCCAAATTTCTCAGATGCTGCACTTAAACTTATTGCTTCTAAGCCACCCTTCAAGATGTGGGTGGTTAAGAAGGCTTAACTCTCTTTTGCAGGGAAAAGTCTCCAGCAGAAAACCAAAATCGTCTGACGCTATTGCTGGGGACCTTAAACATCTTGTAGGGCGCAAGATCAAATGCCCAAATGGTCTTACTATGTACTTCGTACCTGAATCGCTTGTTACTCTCCCTATTAGTCCTAACCTGGATTTAAGCTTTCATAACCCACTGGTTCGTCAAATGTTTTTGCTTCACAATGCTCTTGGTGAAGCCTATCCCCCTAACTGCACTGTAGGGTACGACACCAGCGTCTTTAGAATGGATTATTGACAGTGGGTGTACAAATCACATGACTGGCAAAAGAAGTCTTCTTATGGACTCAACCTTACGTCCATCCGACAAGAGCCACATCACATTTGCTGACACTGGTAAAAGTAAGGTATTGGGTCTAGGTAGAGTTGCAATCTCAAGGGATCAACACATGGATAAAGTCATGCTTGTTGAATCCCTTGGCTTTAACTCAATGTCTGTCTCAATGCTTTGCGATTTGAACATGATCGTAATGTTTGGAAAATATCGTTGCCTTGTACTAATGGAATCTGACAAGTCTCTAGTGTTTGAAGGGTATCCAAAAGATGATTTGTACATGGTAGATTTCTCAGCAGGGCCACAGCTTGCAGTATGTCTTCTAGCAAAGGCTTCAGAATGCTGGCTCTGGCATCGGAGGCTTGGACATGCTGGCATGAGGAACCTCCACACCCTTGCGAAGAAGAAGCATGTCATAGGCATCGAGGTCGTCAAGTTCAAGAAAGACCACTTATGCGGTGCCTGTGAAGCAGGGAAGATGACGAGGGCCAAACATCCCTCGAAGACAATCATGACTACTACTCGACCCTTCGAACTGCTTCACATGGATCTTTTCGGTCCCACTCATTACTCAACTCTAACTACCACTGCTTGCCTCTATGGCTTCATTATTGTTGATGATTATTCTAGATATACTTGGGTGCACATAATCCTTTACAAGACTGAAGTGTAGGATGTCTTCAAACGCTTCGCCAATCAAGCTATGAACAATTTTGGCGCCAAGATAAAGCACATCAGAAGTGACAATGGCACTGAATTCAAGAAAATTGGCCTTGATACATATCTTGATACCTTGGGCATCACACATGAATTCTTAGCCCCGTACACGCCATAGCAGAATGGCGTCGTCGAACGCAAGAACAGAACACTAATTGAGATGGCCAGAACGATGCTAGATGAATACAAGACCCCAAGAAAATTCTGGCCCAAAGCCATTGATACTGCATGCCATACAATCAATCGTGTTTATCTTCACAAGCTACTGAACAAGACATCTTATGATCTCCTTACTGGCAAGAAGCCAAATGTCAGTTACTTCAGAGTATTTGGCGCAAGGTGCTGGATCAAGGACCCACATCACACCTCAAAATTTGCACCAAAAGCACATGAGGGTTTTATGCTTGGATATGGAAAGGATTCGCACTCCTACAGAGTCTTCAATCTCTTTCATTACAAAGTGGTTGAAACAATGGATGTGCGGTTTGATGAGACCAACGGTTCACAAAGAGAGCAGCTGCCAAATGTGCTAGATGAAGTTCCATCCAGTGAATCAATCAAGCTAATGGGAACTAGAGAAATTATACCTTCTGAAGCTCATCCTGAAGAAGAACTTATCATTTCAGCACCTGATCAACATGAAGACAATGCTCAGCCTGAAGACATTCCTTCCAACAACGACAATGAATAGCAAGAGCAAAGTCTTCGCCTTGTACATGCTCGCGTTGCCAATAAAGTGCAGATTGAAAGAATAATTGATAGCATCAATGCACCTGGTCCACTCACTCGTTCAAGGGAAACTCATCTAGCAAATTTCTGTGGGCACTTCGCATTCGTCTCAATAGCAGAACCCAAGAAAGTTGAAGAAGCCTTCATGGAACCTGAATGGATTCAAGCTTTGCAAGAAGAGCTTCAACAGTTTGAGCTGAATAATGTATGGGAACTGGTTAAGCGTCCTGATCCACGGAAGCACAATATAAGAGGCACCAAATGGATATACCGCAACAAGCAAGATGAGCGTGGTCAAGTTGTCAGAAACAAAGCTCGTCTCGTTGCTCAAGGATATACTCAAGTGGAAGGCATTGACTTCGATGAAACATTTGCTCCTGTGGCTAGACTTGAAGCCATACGCATACTGCTGGCCTATGCAAATCGTCATAACATACTTCTATATCAAATGGATGTGAAGAGTGCCTTTCTCAATGGCAAGATTGAAGAAAAAGTGTATGTTGCACAACCGCCTGGCTTTGAAAATCCAAAACATCCTGACATGGTATACAAGCTCAACAAGGCACTGTATGGCCTCAAACAAGCCCCTCGGGCCTGGTATGACACACTCAAATACTTCCTAAAGAGCAAAGGCTTCATACCTGGTTCCCTAGATCCCACTCTTTTTACGAAGACATATGATGGTGAACTGTTTGTGTGCCAAATATATGTGGATGACATTATCTTCGGCTGCACCAATCAGAAGTACAGTGAAGAGTTTGGATATATGATGTAAGAGCAATATCAGATGTCCATGATGGGGGAGCTGAAGTTCTTCCTCGGTCTTCAAATACGACAACAACGCAATGGCATCTTCATATCTCAAGAGAAGTATCTCAAAGATTGCCTGAAGAAGTTCGGTATGCAAGACTGCAAAGGCTTCACAACACCAATGCCAGCCAAACATCATCTGGGTCCTGATGACAATGGTAAAGAGTTCGATCAAAAGGTATACCACTCCATGATTGGTTCTTTACTTTATCTATGTGCATCTAGGCCAAATGTTATGCTTAGTGTTTGCATGTGTGCTCGATTTCAAGCGGCACCAAAGGAGTCGCATCACTTAGCTGTGAAGCGAATTCTTCGATATTTGGCTCACACCCCAACTCTAGGATTATGGTATCCAAAGGGCTCAGAGTTTGATCTGGTTGGATTCTCGGATGTTGATTATGCTGGTGACAAAGTTGATCGCAAGTCTACATCAGGCACATGTCACTTTCTGGGACGATCACTTGTATGTTGGTCTTCAAAGAAGCAGAACTGTGTATCTCTCTCCACTGCTGAATCTAAATACATTGCTTCTGGATCTTGCTGCGCTCAGCTTCTGTGGATGAAGCAAACACTCAAGGACTATGGCATTCATCTGAAGGAAGTGCCACTTTACTGCGACAACGAAAGCGCCATCAAGATTGCCAACAACCCAGTTCAGCACTCGAAGACAAAGCACATTGAAACTCGTCATCACTTTCTCAGAGATCATGTTGTGAAGGAAGACATTGATATCATACACGTCAACACTGAAGAGCAATTGGCAGATATCTTCACCAAGCCCTTGGATGAGAAGAGGTTTTGCAAGTTACGGTGTGAGCTAAATATCCTGGAATCCTCAAATGTCCTGTGATCAGGCACACATCCTAACCCTTATGCATATTGATGACTTAGATGTGCAACACTCGAAGTAAAGTATATCTTCAACCAATGAAGACATACATTCTAAGTGTGAATACATTAATGTGGAATTTGACTTCGGAGCGCCACGATAATTGTGCGCCGTGTCTGGGTCTAATACTTCCTATACGGTGGGTAACGCCACCACCAAACATTCTATTTTGAAGTGTTTCACTCATGGCATTACCTTGCAATGTCTTCACATTTGGTTTGGCTTTGATCTCAACATATATTCATGACTATCTTCACTATGTTCATTATAGATATATATATATATATATACTAGTGTTCTGTCCTCTACAACATTCACTTATAGCTATGTCTTCGTGTTGAATCTTTTGAACTAAGTGAATGTGATCGGACCCTAACCTCTCTATGCTTTCTATCTCAAACTCTATATCCCCAAGTCATATGCATTCTATTGAAACTGTCGAATGTCTTCTCTGTGTCCTTGTCAGCAGAAGATACAGAGACAACCATTAAATCTGTTTTCAATGCTCATTCCTCCACATGAAATCCGGAGAAGTAGGAACGACCACCCGACAATCCAGGCATGCGTGGGACGTGGAACAAACCCCAAAATTCCGCATAATGGCCACATGTTCCTCAGATGCGAATCGCCAGGGGCACCTGTGTAATAGCAAAGTGCTGCCCCTGTGCCTATAAATACACACTCACAGCGGTCATTATCTCTTCTTCCACCCTCGCACGAACCCTAGCGCCACCGCTAGCCCTCGACGACGCCGGCGACAAAGCGCTTCGCTGCCGCAACCTCTTCGACGCCGTCTTCACGACGACCGCGGACATCATCCTCTCCGCCGTCGCCGTAGGTGTCCTCCGTCGCCAAGTTAGGGCACGAAAGATCGAACTGCTCGGCCTCGTCTTCCACTCTGTCTAGCAGTTCTTAGTGTGGTAAATAAAACTTCCTCTTTTACAGCACCATTGATCCTATGGATTTGTCACTTTCTACCACAAGCAGTTTCTGTTCACACAAGCTAGATCTCTCTCATACTGCATCTCATAACATGCCTAGTATATTCACTTGTGCTTCACAAAGTAGTTAGATTCCTCACTTGTACTGATCTGTGGATTCGTACAAATCTGGAACCAACTTCTTATCTGTGAGTGAATGTCTTCGCACGATGAGGTCAATGTCTTCTAAACTGATTTATCTTCAAAATCTTCTAAGAATGCATATGACCTCTTCCACTTCCCTCGCACCTTAATGCTGTCACAGGTACATGTCCGTGGGAGAATCCTTCGGTTCTCATAGTCTGCATTCATTTGCAGAATTCTTACAGCATCACATAAATTCTCCCGAAGCCAGTTCCTGTTGGTCCAGCAAATGAAAACCTTTGAAGCCTTTGAACGTCTTGAAGCCTTTCAGGTTAAAGTTTATGGCTTCAGAGAAAGCAGCAAGGAAGGGTGGCAGAAAGCATCATGGTGAGACCTACAGAGATCTGCCAGATGAACTCTCAGAAATGTACAAGACAGATCCTGAAGAGGATTACAGTCAGTGCAAGACCCGAATCCAATGGATTCAAAGATATTGGGCAGAACAATGGTTCAAATACAGATTTGTGACCAAGGAGTATGCTGAGAAAAACGCCATCAAGAGACCATGGGGAGACATCCTATTCAAGAATCTTCTACCCAGGTCCAGAGATGAAGCCATTTCTCAAGGCTTCTATCCATGCATGATCCGTGGACCACAGCCTGCTGATGCACACTCGTCGTCACTGCTATGGTGTCATGACGACAATCTGTTCAAGCGCAACTTCTAGTTTGCTCAGAACTCAGCGAAGCAGAACAAGAAGACTTTTGGGTTAGACTTCAACCCTGGTCCCTCATCTCCAAGGGCAGATGGCACACGACATGCAGAACCCAATGTCATCGGTCCTTTCGCCAACCTTGAAGGCCTCATCACCTACATCTTGGTTCAAGGAACTGCAGTGAATGAGCCTGCAGCTGACACTGAGTCTGATGACGCGCCTGCAGTGCCGAAGCCAAAGCAGTTGAAGAAGCCAAAAGCTTCAAAGCCTGCCCCTTCACCAAAAGTCTCAAGGGCGAAGCCACTAGCAACCGCACCTCCTGAAGACAGCGTGCAGTCTGAAGACTTATCACGTCTCCAAGCCCCAGAAGGCCAAGATGCCTCTGTCTCACACTGGCAAAGAGCTAACAACTGCTGCCATTCTGCGTAATGACGACATTGATTTGTCAAGTGATGAAGATCTTGCAGATGACGCTCTTGAGCAACTCATCAAGAGCAAAGAAGAAGCAGAAATCTTCAATGATCTGCCTCTCTTTGATGTCACCATCATCCACAACTTCATTGACGAGTGGTTTGACACACCAAACATCAGCTTTGAAGATCTGCAGCTACCCATTGGCCTCAGTGTCGCCTTCCAAGGCACCATTGCTTCAGAACTTGCTATTGCCCAGCGCATTGTTGAACTGAAGCAGAAGATTGACTATGAAAAGGCTCAGTTCAAGAAGCATATGGCCAAGCTCAGCGTGCAAGAACTGAAGAACTTCAAGACAATGATGCACGAGCTCAAGGAAGCCTTTGTGAAGAAGCGTGCAGAAGCTCAGGGTTCGCGTAAGCGCATGAAGACTCTGGCTGACAGATGTGTGCAAGCCTATAATGAGGCTGAGAAGCGCAAGGCACTTGGGCGTCCTGGCATCGACCCCAGGATCGCCGCAAAGAAGAAGAAGAATCCTGCTACGGCTGAACCTGATGCACCAAGGCAAGAAGCAGTTCCGATTGTCTTCCCAACTAGACTGACTGGCTCGAAGCCAAAAAACCGGTCAATAGCTTCAGAGCTCAAGAAGACAAGGACTGCTGAGGCTGAAGCCAGGAAGAGGAAACACTCTGAAGCCACTCCTACTGCCCCCTCCAAGAAGAAGAGGAAGACCAAGAAAGCTCGGGTTGCTTCCACAGAGCCCTTGATAGTTGAACCCATTTCTATGGTCTATCCTGAAGCTGAACGACAACTGACAATTCATGAGCCTGCTTCCACAGAGGCTCATGAAGCTGAAGACATTCCAGCAGCTGATCCCTTCGCTGCTGAAGAAATTGGTCATCATGACAATGTAGTCGATGGTGCAGTCCTTCCTCAGTTTGAAAATAGTGAACTCATCAGCATTGGTCGTCCACTGACGCCAATTGCACAGGATGCTTCATGGGCGGATCGCCCACAAGAGGAAGAAGACTATGAGGCCCAGCCCACTCCAACTCCACAGGCGTCGTCTGCACTCCGCAGGCTTCGCAAAGGTCCAAGGCATCAAGTCTCTGCTGAAGACATTCCGGCTGCATCAGCCGCAGAAGAAGGAGTCCCACAAGATCCCACTCCCCTGTCCCACCAAGAAGCAGTTCTCCAGGAGAATGTGCTTGTGACCGACCCTCCAGCTAGTCAAGTAGAGGATGAAAATCGTGAGGCTGCCACAACCACCAATGAAGCTAATGTGGAGCCCTCCCCAGCAAAAGCTTCAGAAGACAGCGAAGCCACTGATCCCGCCACTTCTGTTCCTGAGTCTGCTGCCGGTCCCCAATTCAACTATCATGTTGAGCATAGGCCTCAGGTCCAGAAGCCAATCCCAAGACTGCCAAGGTTTCCAGGTCCTGCATCAGCACCTGGCTCCTTCAACATCAATGGCTTCAGGGCAGACAACACGTTCTTCAATAGCTCCAGGAACCCCTACTCAAGGGATAGGATATCATCTGATCGGTTCTGGAGCTATCCTCAGCGAAGCTATTACTCTTGCATTCTGTACAACCAAGGTCGCATCTTCCCACACAAGCGCCTTGACGTTGAAGCTATAGCTAGTCTGCCCTGTCTGGAAGAAGATTTAGATTGCTTCAAGGAAGTTGGATTGCTGCCGTTCATTACTAACGAAGAGCATTGGAATGAAGAGCTGCTGCTTCAATTCTATGCCACACTTCACATCAAAGGGTACAGCAGAGATCCGAAGACTTGGGTCCTGGAGGGGATGACTGGCAACGGTCATCATGAAGCCAATGCATTTGACATCATTGAGCTCACTGGCTTGCCCACTCCTGGCGATCTCTTCGAGCAAGGCTGTCAGCTGCATGCTGAAGCTATTGAGAGCATCTTTTAGCGGCCAGAACCTGATATGAGTCAGATGCTCAGCATGATGAAGCCATTGCCCCAAGATGCTGCTTATCCCACAGAGTTCTTCGTTGAAGACCTTGAGTATCTGCCAAGAACCATCTATCACATCATCAGGCGAACTCTCTGGCCTATCAAAGGGCACTCTCCAAATGCCAAGCTTCAGGGTGCAATGAAGACTTTGGTCTTCTATATACTTCATGGCAAATGCTTCAATGCACAGGACTTCTTCATACGCCAACTTGCTGCATCAGGCATTGATCTGTTTGGTTTGAAGTTCTACGCCCCTTGGGTCATGCGGCTGATCAAGCTACACTCCGCCATCTCGTATAAGCCCTCAGCCCGCAACCATCGGATCTTCTTGCCTGACGTGGACATGTCTACTGAAGCCATATATTCTAAGCCTGCCAAGAAACCTCTAAGTGTTCATAATGCAGAACATCAGAGTTTTACTCGGAACGTTGACAGAGTTGAAGCAGTTTCTCGGGTGTATCCTTTGGCTGGCACTACACGTGCACCACACCCTGCTTCCACTAAAGCCACTGACAGTGCCACTGCTCCAAGACCCAAGAAGCGCACTCGTGTTCTCAACGACCGAGAGCTTCTTGTGGCTCTACATCAGAAACAGGATAGGCATCATGATTGGCTGAAGTGTCAGATGAAAAGCCTCTTGATGGATGTTAATCGCACTCGAAATCTTGCCACCAAGAATGCTTTCGTTGCCCATGAAACCTGTCGCCACACATGGAAAGGGCTCATGATGATGTGTTCTGAAGCTGATCTTCAAGAGGATGGCTTCACTGAGAGATTCAAATTTGACTCCACACCTCCTCGAAGCGCTATGCTGCTAGGAACTCCATCCCTTGAAGACTCTGAGTTCTCTTCCTCTGCTGCCACAGTGACTGCCAGAATTATTGAGGAAGAAGACGATGCTACTTCACCGCCACCTCCTTCAGCACCTCCAAGCTCTTCTGCACCGCCAAACAACACCAACAACCCTGCTACTTCACCTACTCCTCATGGGAACGAGTAGAGGCTCTATGTCTTCAAACCTTTTTGGTCATTACTGACAAAAGGGGGAGAAGCATATGAGATTGATAGTCTTCAAGCGGGTCCATATGGGCGGGTGCCTTATATTTTCCTTCGTGCTTACAACTCTCGTTTTTGCTACATTTGGTTCTTATGAGTTGTAACACTTAAACTAGATGGTCGTCTGCTACTTATTTGCCACCTTGTTTTGCGAAGATAAATTCCGCATGTGCGACGATAAATTCCGCACTTAGCTCATTCTGCAGACGTCCATTTTCCATTATGCATGTCATTATCTTCATATAATTTCACATGCATAGTGGATTGTCATCATAAGTTGAAGTGGATCTCCACAAGTACAACCTGCCATGTGCATTTGCATTCCAAAAGCAAATTAACTTATATGCACATCTTCAGGGGGAGCCCTTGCAACTTATGAAGACAATTCCTTATCCTTTACAATTTCACAGATTATATTCCCCGTTGAAAACTTAAACTAGTTTGTCATCAATCACCAAAAAGGGAGAGATTGTAAGTGCATCTAGTGCTACCCCTAGTTGGTTTTGGAGTATTGACGACAAACCTAGTTGAGGGACTAATGTGTTTGTGAGAATTGCAGGATAACACAGGTAGAAGTCCCTCATTGATTCGGTTTTACTACCAGAGATGACCCCTAAAAATGTATGAAGACCTTGAAGTCAAAGGTGGTATATGAAGATATTCACATTGAAGACTATGACAAGAGAAGACACTATATGAAGCCTATGGAGCTCGAAGACTTAGATCTTTCGTAGTTCTTTTTCTTTTGTGTTGAGTCAAAGGAACCACCGTACTGTTAACTGGGGTCCAAGAGAACCAGTCAGAATGACTGAAGTGATGCCTAAACCAAAAACCTATGTCTTCGAGTGAAGACTATGAGAGTGAATCTTGTCCAGAGTCGGACAAGTCAGCTTTGCTTGTAGCCCAAGTAAAGTTGTCGTGTGAGTTTGAAATCTGACCGTTGGAACACGTGTCAGTTCCTTAGTGACCCAGGGTCATTTCGGACAAATCAGGTCGGGTTGCCAAGTGGCTATAAATAGCCCACCCCCTACAATCATAAACGGTTGGCTGCTCAGATTGAAAGTACGGCTTTTGTCATTTGAGAGCAACCCACCTCGAAGCCTTTGAGAGAGAATTCCTTGCGAGGATAAAGCCCTAACCACCAGAGCCAGAGAGAATTGGGCATCACTTAAGTCTTCTTGTCTGTGTGATCTGAAGACTTATTACACTTGAGGACTGTGCATCCTCCAGCCGGTTACGCGTTGCGTTCTGAGCATCCAAGAGACATTGTGGACTGCCGGTGAACGAAGTCTGTGAAGGTGTGGGAGTCTACCTTGAAGACTTACCAGAGTGATTGGGCGAGGTCTATGTGACCTTAGCTCAAGGAGAATACGGTGAGGACTGGGTGTCCTGAGCTGCGTGTTCAGGACTGGCTGTCCGAGACTGTGTGTCCTAAGATTTAAATACCTAGCCGCTCCAACCAGATGTACAGTTGTCACAGCAACTGGAACTGGTCCAACAAATCATTATCTTCAACGAGTCACTGGTTTCATCTTCACTTCACTTTACTTACTGTTACTCCTTGTGAAGTCATTGTATGTTTGCTCTATCATTTGTCTTTGCTGAGTGACTGCGTGTTCTGTTTGGCTTCACAATATCTTCCTACCTGATCCTTACTACCTAGCTGCTATTTAGTCTTTGTGCTTTCACTTCATTGAATACTTGACTATGGTTTGCCTAGTGTAGTCTACTTCCGCTGCATGGTAATAGGTTTAATTTTATCGTTTGTCTTCAAAACTTCTATGTTCTGAAGACTTTCATAAAAATCGCCTATTCACCCCCCTCTAGTCAATATAACGCACTTTCAATTGGTATCAGAGCAAGGTGCTCCCTTGTTCTGTGTGATTCAGTTTAACCACCTAGAGTTTTAGCTATGTCGACTGCAGGGATAATTAAAGTCTCCGCTGCGTGCCCCATCTTCGATGGAACTGAATATCCCTACTGGAAGAATAAGATGAGCATGCATCTTGAAGCCATTGAAGTCGACCTATGGTATGTCGTCGAGAACGACGTTCCCAAGGCTGGAAAAGGTGTCACTGCTGCTGATGTCAAGAAATTCGTTCAACTAGACTCTACTGCCAAGAATATCATCTGTGGTCATCTGACCAAAGGACAGTATGGCCGTGTGAGTGCTTTGAAGACATCCAAGCTGGCCTGGGACTGGCTCTCCAAGGTCAATGAAGGCATCTCAACCCAGAGAAATCAGAGAATCAGTGTCCTTCGCAACCTCTTCAACCGCTTCAAGCGAAATGACAATGAGAATGTCCAGCACACATTTGACCGACTCACTGACATCACAAATGAGCTTCAAGCCCTCGGCGCCACTGAGATTACCAAACACGAAGTAGTCAAGATGCTGCTGAGATCACTTGATAGTTCGTTTGACATCCTGGCCTTGATGATTCAAGAACGTCCTGATTTCAAGACACTCGATCTGTCTGACATACTTGAGAGGCTCAACACACATGAGTTTCAGCTTTCGGAGAAAAGAGATATCTACGGTCCAAACTATGGGCGAACTCGTGCCTTGAAGGCAAAAGCTGTCTCCTCATCTGAAGAAGAATCTGACGGCAGTACTGATGATCCTGAAGACATAGGAAGGGAACTTGCTATGCTTGTCAAGAAGTTCCAAAAATTCACCAAGAAGAAAGGCTTTAGAAAGTCTTCCCGATCAAGTTCAAGGAATGATGAAGCTCCTACTCATGACTACAAGAAGAAAACATGTCACAAGTGCAAGAAACTTGGCCACTTCATCTCTGAGTGTCCACAGTGGGACAATGAGAACAAAAAGAAGAAGAAGAGCAAGGAATATGACTCTGACGACAAGAAGAAGAAGAAGAAATACTCAAAGTCTTCTTCCAAGTATTCCTCAAAGTTCTCATCACACAAGAAGAGCTCATCTGGCAAGGCACGTGCGTTTGTTGGCAAGGAAATGGATTCAGAGGAGGAGTCTGCTTCTAAGGAGGCGGAGGTGGAGTCTGAGGAGGAATCCGACTCAGGCGTCGCAAGTCTGGCTACAGCATACGTTGCCAAGTCCATCTTTATCACCGACACCGATGCAAATGACAAGGACTACTCTGCTTCTACCTACTGCTTCATAGCACGCGGTGCCAAGGTAAACACACGCACTACTCACTATCAAACATCTAGTGACGATGACTCTGATTGTGGTTCAAAACCTAGCTACCAAACACTTGCTAAAATTGCAACTGAACAACAGAAAGCTATGGAACATATTCAAAAACTGTTAGACAGAAGCGATGATCTGTTAGGTGCTGAAATGACTCGATCTGAATCCTTAATTGAAGACATAAAAAATCTTCACGTTAAGTATCAGGAACTTGAAAGTCGTCATGAAACTCTCTGAACAACTCATGAAAAGCTTTCCTATGATTATCTTCAAAAGAAGCAAGATCTTGAGAAATTGAGAGCGGTTCATGAAGATCTTCAAACGGAAAATGAGTCACTTCGCGCCAAACAAATCAGTCCTGCTCAGGAAGGATTTGAACCACCATGTCTTAAATGCATTGAGCGTGATAATGCTACTTCTCTTGCTGAATGTTCTACTTCTACTGCTGTTGCAATATCTTCAACTGTTGATGTGGTAACTAACCCCTCTACTGAGGATACCACCGCTATTGCTGATGGGAATGCTAGATTGAAGACATTGCTTGAAACAGGGATGTACAAAAGTCTTAAAGGGCATCAGACGCTATGTGATGTCCTGAAAAATCAGATTCTGAACCGAAACCCTAGGAAAGAGGGTGTAGGGTTCGTAAGGAAAATGAATGCAGATGGCTCTTACTGGAAACCTGAGCAGTACCCCAAAACCATGTGGGTTGCTACAAAAGATCCTTCAGCAGATCCATCCAATCTATCTGGCTTCACTTGTGCTAACCCCATTATCATTGATGAATCCTTTGATACAAACTATATACTGTTTAAGAATCAGAATGGTGAAGTATTTGCCAGGTACATTGGTACTGACTGCAGGAATGGACCGCCTATGAAGAAGATCTGGGTTCCGAAAAGGTGTCTGGAGAGTCTTCCTGTGAATGTCATCATGACACCTCACGTGAAGAAGACAAACCTCAGACCAAAGGCTTCATACGGTCCAAAGGCTTCATACAGACAGAGGACTCACCTGAGTTGCACTAACGCAAATGTTTTGAAGGGAAATCATACTCAGGCATATGAATATGAGAGCGGTTCATCAAACTGGCTCTCCAAGGTCAATGAAGGCATCTCAACCCAGAGAGATCAGAGAATCAGTGTCCTTCGCAACCTCTTCAACCGCTTCAAGTGAAATGACAATGAGGATGTCCAGCACACATTTGACCGACTCACTGACATCACAAATGAGCTTCAAGCCCTCGGCGCCACTAAGATTACCAAACACGAAGTCGTCAAGACGCTGCTGAGATCACTTGATAGTTCGTTTGACATCCTGGCCCTGATGATTCAAGAACGTCCTGATTTCAAGACACTCGATCTGTCTGACATACTTGAGAGGCTCAACACACATGAGTTTCAGCTTTCGGAGAAAAGAGATATCTACGGTCCAAACTATGGGCGAACTCGTGCCTTGAAGGCAAAAGCTCTCTCCTCATCTGAAGAAGAATCTGACAGCAGTTCTGATGATCCTGAAGACATTGGAAGGGAACTTGCTATGCTTGTCAAGAAGTTCCAAAAATTCACCAAGAAGAAAGGCTTCAGAAAGTCTTCCCGATCAAGTTCAAGGAATGATGAAGCTCCTGTTCATGACTACAAGAAGAAAACATGTCACAAGTGCAAGAAACTTGGCCACTTCATCTCTGAGTGTCCAAAGTTGGACAATGAGAACAAAAATAAGAAGAAGAGCAAGGAATATGACTCTGACGACAAGAAGAAGAAGAAGAAGTACTCAAAGTCTTCTTCCAAGTCTTCCTCAAAGTTCTCATCACATAAGAAGAGCTCATCTGGCAAGGCACGTGCATTTGTTGGCAAGGAAATGGATACTTGACTATGGTTTGCCTAGTGTAGTCTACCTTCCGCTGCATGGTAATAGGTTTAATTTTATCGTTTGTCTTCAAAACTTCTATGTTCTGAAGACTTTCATAAAAATCGCCTATTCACCCCCCTCTAGTAGATATAACGCACTTTCACCGTCGTCGAGGGAGGGAATCCACTACCGGCGCATTTGTTCACTTCCACCCAGTGGCGGCGCAGTAGGGCCTCTGACCCCTTGTTCTTCTTTGCCGTACGTAGTGTGGGTCGAACGGCCTCCGGTCGCCCACCAAACCACACCCCAAGAACCTTAAGGTATAATTTACTTATTCCACATGCATTGCTCTAGCTGCATGTGGGATTTTCCGCTTCTGCACTTGAATCTAGGTGTTGGATCGAACATGAAAGTTGTAACGCCCTTGATGTGGCTATATCTCCTATGTGCCGAAGCACGACTTAGAGGCATAACCGCATTGAAAGCAATGTCGCAAGTAAGGTAATCTTCACAACAACCCATGTAAATAGATAAAAGGTGAAAGGTACATAGTTAGCTTACACTCGGCACGTCACACAAATACATGAATAACATTACAATCATCCAATACACTCATGGTCCGACTACGGTACCAAAATAAAGCTCAACCCCCACATGCGACACGGTCCCCGATCGCCCCAACTGGGCACCACTACTGATCATCTGGGAAAGACACATAGTAACGGCGAGAGTCTTCATCAAACTCCCACTTGAGCTCAAGCGCATCGTCTGGAACAGTATCATCGGTCCCTGCATCTAGTTTTGGAAGTAAACTGTGAGTCACAAGGACTCAGCAATCTCGCACCATCACGATCAAGACTATTTAAGCTTATAGGTAAGGCAAAGTATGATGTGGAGCTGCAGCAAGCGACTAGCATATATGGTGGCTAACCTATTCGCAAAAGAGAGCGAGAAGAGAAGGCAAAAGCACGGTCGAACAACTATGATCAAGAAATGATCCTAGAACAACCTACGTCAAGCATTACTCCAACACCATGTTCACTTCTCGGACTCCGCCGAGAAGAGACCATCATGGTTACACACGCGGTTGATTCATTTTAATTCAGTTAAGTTTCAAGTTATCTACAACCGGACATTAACAAATTCCCATCTGCCCATAACTGCGGGCACGGTTTTCAAAAGTTCAAATCCCTGGAGGGGAGTCCCAACTTAGCCCATCACAAGCTCTCACGGTCAACGAAGGATATTCCTTCTCCCGAGACATTCCGATCAGACTCGGCATCTCGGTTACAAGACATCCTCGACAATGGTAAAAAAAGTCCAGCAACACAGCCCGAATGTGCCACATGTCCCGATAGGAGCTGCACATATCTCGTTCTCAGGGCACACTCAGATGAACACTACATACAACTAAAACCAACCCTCAAGTTTCCCCAAGGTGGCGCTACAAGTGGCTCCGTTTGGACCAACACTCAGAGGAGCACTGGCCCGGGGGGGTTTAAATAAAGATGACCCTCGGGCTCCGGAAACCCAAGGGAAAAAGAGGCTAGGTGGCAAATGGTAAAACCAAGGTTGGGCATTTCTAGAGGAGTTTTATTCAAGGCGAACTGTCAAGGGGTTCCCATTATAACCCAACCGCGTAAGGAACGCAAAAACCGGGAACGTAACACCGATATGACGGAAACTAGGGAGGCAAGAGTGGAACAAAACACTAGGCAAAAAGCCGAGCCTTCCACCCTTTACTAAGTATATAGGTGCATTAAGATAAACAAGGTAAGATAGTGATATCCCAACAATAAACAATGTTCCAGCAAGGGACAATCTCCAATCTTCACCTGCAACTAGCAACGCTATAAGAGGGGCTAAGCAAAGCGGTAACATAGCCAATCAATGGTTTGCTAGGACATGGTGGGTTAGAGGTTTGACATGGAAATTTGGGAGGCATGATAAGCAAGTGGTAGGTATTGTAGCATAGGCATAGCAAAAGAGCGAGCATCTAGCAAGCAAAGATAGAAGTGATTTCAAGGGTATGATCATCTTGCCTGCAAAGTTGTCAGAGTTGACTTGATCCTCGTAAGCGAACTTAACGGGCTCCTCACTCACGAACTCGTCTCCTGGCTCTATCCAAACAAGAACAACAAGCAAACGGAACACAATCAACCACGTGCAATCCTCAAACAACATGATGCAAACATGGTATGATATGTGGGATGCGGTATGTGATGCATATGCAAGATTTGACAAGGAATGATTGAACCTGGCCTCAACTTGGAAATACAAGAGTGCCACTAGAAAGGTGAGGTGATTTCGGTTGAAATCAATATAAAGATCTTCGGAATCAGATGCACGGTTTGGAAATGGCAAGCAAAACAAATATAGCACCGGTCTGCGATAATCAGCAAGTGACCAACTAAATGCATCAAGATAAATATACTACAACACTCAAACATAACAACAAAATATATGGCAGGGATCCACTCATGATGCTTGACAAAAGATGAACACTGAGCTACGGCTAATTCATCTATTAATAGGTTCAAACAAGCATGGCAAAAGTGCAAATGATAACAGGTTTCAGACTTAGTGAAATTAACACAAGTCTGGAATTTATCATCAGGAATCACACTTTAGAGCATGAAAACTACGTGCTACAGGAACTTAACATGGCAAAGCAAGGCATGGCATGAAGCCACTCAAAGCACTTAACAAAAGTCCCTTAGTGACCTTAAGCCAAAAGGGATCAGAAAATACAATTGCAAGCATGTGACCTTGACCTCCTCGGCAAAATCGCTAATCACGTCAACAATCTGCCAGGATTCACTTTATAGCAAAAGTAGAGCTCGATTGACTGAAGCTAGGGTGATCCATAAATGCAAACAAAGACATGGATGGATAGAGTACCACAATGTTAACAAAACATCCTTACTGATCATCCTCAAAAGAGGCACGGATCACTAGGAAACAACATGAACATATGGCATAACGACAAAAATAGAACAAGGACTTAGTGAAATTCTAAGTCCCTGAAATAAGAATTACCGATTACGCTACTTTGCAAGCTTGTGATAGTCACCACAAATATCACAAAAATACATGGCAAGCACCTTTGTAAAGATGGCATGACATATAACAAAACACATGTAGAGCTTAGGATCATAGCATGCACACATTAATCATGGCAAAAATGACAAATAGTTATTTGCTGAAACAGATCTGACAAATTCATCACATAGCCCTCTTCAAACAGCATTTCGGGCACCAAGATGAGCTCAAATGAAAATGATGCAATGAGATGAAATGATGTACTCGTCGAGACAAACATTTTGATATGCTACACGCACAAATCAGAGCTACGAATGCAGAGATACGACATGATGAAGATTGCAAAAAAATATAAGGGGAGAGGGGAAAGTCAACCCTACTGGAATAGATCTCAGATCCGGCCCGGGGGCACTGTTCACGCACGTGGCAACTCGAGGTCTCCGGAGCTAGAGGGTCGTCGCCGTACTTGGAGCTTCGCCGGATCCGAGCGATGGAAGGCCGGAGAGGTCGCCGGCGATGGAGGTAGACGGAGGAGGCCGACGCGGTCGCCGGCGCGGGCAGTGAGGCGCGGCTCGCCGGAGTTGGTGCTGGCGGGCGGCACGCCGAGGTGGAGCTCCGGCCGGCTCTGGCGATGGAGCACGGCGGCGGCGGGGAAGGAGGGCTTCGGGCGCGGGGAGGATGAAGACGGGCGGCGACGGAGCCGGTCTGGGCCGCGGGGGCCTGCCCTGGGCCTCGCGGGCCGGCGCGGGAGGTGGAGGCGGCGGCGACACATGGCAGGCGGCGATTGGCGGCGGCAGGATGTCCGTTAGGCGGCGGACATGTCCGGCGGTGGCGAGAGCAAATTTTTAGGGTTAGGGTGGTTTTGGATCCGGGATTTTCGAGGAAGAGACCATTTTATAGGTAGGAGGAGCTAGGAGGCTCCAAATTGAGCATGGTTTTCGGCCACGCGATCGTGATCGAACGCTCTAGATGATGGAAAGGTTTTTGGTGGGTTTTGGGCCAAATTGGAAGGGTGTTGGGCTGCAACACTCACGAGGCCTTTTCGGTCCCTCGGTTAACCGCTGGAGTATCAAACGAAGTCCAAATGGTACGAAACTTGACACGCGGTCTACCGGTAGTAAACCAAGGCCGCAAGACAAGTCTCGGTCCAATCCGGAAATGTTTAACCCCCACACAAGAAAAAAAGTAGAAAGGACCACCGGAGGAGATAGGAGCACCGGAATGCAAAACGAACAACGTGGAAAATGCTCGGATGCATGAGATGAACACGTATGCAAATGCAATGCACATGATGGCATGATATGAGATGCATGACAAAGGCAACAACACAGGGAGACACAAACCCGACACCGATGAAATAAAATAACTTAGAGCCGGAAACGGCAAGAGTTGGGATACATATAAGGTAAATTATATCCGGGGTGTTACAACACTCCACCACTACGAAAGGATCTCGCCCCGAGATCTAGGACTGGAAAAATGCCGGATACTCAGAACGGAGGTGGTCCTCGCGTTCCCAGGTGGCTTCATGGTCGGAATGGTGTGACCACTTGACTTTGAGGAATTTGATTGATTTATTGCGAGTCTTGCGCTCAGTCGCTTCAAGAATAGCAACTGGGTGCTCACGATAAGAAAGGTCTTCTTGGAGGTCAATGTCTTCGAAGTTGACGGTGCGGTCAGGGGTTTTGAAGCACTTGCGGAGCTGAGAGACATGGAACACGTCGTGCACGTTTGCAAAGTTGGAGGGAAGCTCGAGTTAATAGGCGAGATCGCCTCTCTTGCTGACGATCTTGAAAGGACCCACATATCTAGGGGCAAGCTTCCCTTTGATACCAAAACGACGAGTACCTTTCATTGGAGAGACGCGGAGATAAACATGGTCTCCAATCTCGAAAGCCAAATCACGATGCTTACTATCATAGTAGCTCTTCTGCCGCGATTGCGCGGCTTTGAGGTTATCACGAATGACTTTGCACATTTCCTCTGCCTCTGTGATCAAGTCATTTCCAAGAAGTTGACATTCACCGGTCTCTGACCAGTTGAGAGGAGTACGACACTTCCTGCCATAGAGAATTTCGAATGGGGCCTTGCCCAAACTCGCTTGAAAGCTATTGTTGTAGGAGAACTCGGCATAGTGAAGACAATCTTCTCACTTTATACCGAAAGATATAACACAAGCCCTGAGCATATCTTCAAGAATCTAATTGACACGCTCGACTTGACCGTTAGTTTGAGGATGAAAAGTTGTGCTGAAACGGATGTTGGTGCCCATGGCCTTCTGAAAAGAATCCCAAAACTTCGAAGTGAAGATGTTGTCATGATCTGAAGAAATCAACTACAGAATGCCATGCAGAGAGACAATCCGAGAAGTATAAAGCTCTGCCAATTGAGCTGCTGTTATAGACTCTTTGATAGGCAAGAAATGAGCCACTTTAGTGAGTTTGTCGATGACAACGAAGATAGCATCATTGCCATGCTTGGACTTTGGAAATCCAGTCACGAAGTCCATCTCAATGTGGTCAAACTTCCATTCTGGAATGGCAAGAGGTTGGAGGAGACCAGCTAGTCGTTGGTGTTCTGCCTTCACTCTTCTACAGGCATCACATTCGTTCACGAACTGAGCAATCTCACGTTTCATTCGAGTCCACCAATACGCCTGCTTGAGGTCCTGGTACATCTTTGTGTTCCCAGGGTGGATGGAGAGGAGTGAATTGCGAGCCTCGTTCATAATGACTTTACGAAGGTCACCTTTAGGCACAACAATGCGATCCTCGAAGAAGAGAGTATCCTTGTCATCAAGGCGATAGCACTTGTACATGGATTGACTCTTGGCAATCCCAATCTTCACCTTCTTGACCATATCATCAAGAAGTTGAGCCTCACGAATTTGATCTTCCAAAGTAGGAGAGACTTGGAGGTTGGCGAGGAAACCTTGAGGAACAACTTGCAGATTGAGTTTGCGGAAAGCTTCACAGAGGTCGGGTTGGTAAGGCTTAAGAATCAAACTGTTGCAGTAAGCCTTCCTGCTCAATGCGTCAGCAATTACATTGGCCTTGCCTACAGTATATTTAATACTCAGATTATACTCTTGAATCATTTCGACCCAACGAGTCTGCCTGAGGTTGAGATTAGGCCGAGTGAAGATGTACTTGAGACTCTTGTGGTCAGTGAAGATGTCCACTTTTCTTCCCAATAAGAGATGTCTCCATGTCAAAAGAGCATGCACAACTGCCGCCAACTCGAGGTCATGAGTGGGGTAGTTCTTCTCATTGGGCTTCAACTGGCGAGAGGTATAAGCCACAACTTTCTTCTCTTGCATCTACACTGCACCAAGACCTTGAAGAGAGGCATCGCAGAGGACCTTGAACGGTTTGGATTCATCAGGAGGAGTCAAAACTGGAGCAGTGACTAATTTCTCTTTCAGGGTGTTGAAAGCGATGTCACATTCAGGAGACCAAACGTACTTGATGTGCTTCTGGAGAAGGTTGGAAAGAGGCTTCGTGATCTTTGAAAAGTTCTCAACGAACCTTCGACAATAGCTTGCGAGACCAAGGAAGCTGCAGAGTTGCTTCACGTTCTGAGGTGGTTCCCAATTCACAATTGCAGACACCTTCTCAGGATTCACCGCTATGCCCTTGGCAGAGATGATATGTCCAAGATAGAGAACCTCATCGAGCAAAAACTCGCACTTTGAAAACTTGGCATAGAACTGATGTTCTCTGAGCTTATCGAGCACCAAGCGCAAGTGCTTGGCATGATCTTCCTTGTTCTTCGAAAAGACCAAAATGTCATCGAGGTAGACCAAGACGAAGTCATTTGTGTAGGGGTTGAAGATGAAGTTCATCATGCGAGAGAATGTCGGAGGCGTTTACGAGGCCAAAAGACATGACAGTGTATTCATATGAACCATAGCTTGTTCTGAAAGCCATCTTGGGGATATCTTGCTCACGAATTCGAATCTGGTGATAGCCCATACGGAGATCAAGCTTGGAGAATACTTGAGAACCTTTGAGTTGTTCAAACAGCTCATTGATGTTGGGAAGTGGGTACTTGTTCTTTATAGTCTTCTTGTTCAATGGACGGTAGTCAACACAAAGTCGGTCCATTCCATCCTTCTTCTTCACAAAAAGAACTCCACAACCCCACGGAGAAGAACTAGGTCAGATGAGACCCATTCGCTCTTGAATATCGAGTTGCTTCTTCAGCTCCTTCAACTCTTTAGGTCCAAGATTGTAAGGACGTTTGCAAACAGGTTCCGTGCCAGGCTCAAGATCGATGATGAATTCAACTGGCTGGTGCGGAGGCATTCCTGGAAGCTCTTCTGGAAAGACGTCTTGATATTCGCAAACGACTGGAATTTGAGAGATGGCATCCAGTTCACCCTTCTCATTGAGAGAAAACAGACGGATGGTATTGTCATTAGCGGCAAATACAATTACATCCTCAGACGAATGAGTCAATTGAATCTGCCTGGCAGCACAATCAAGCTGAGCCTTGTGCTTAGAAAGCCAGTCCATTCCAAGAATAAGATCAATATCCGAGTTACCAAGGACCACTAGAGAGGATAGAAACTTGTAGTCGCCCAAAGTGATAGTAACATCCGGGACGCAATTGTTAGAAGTCATTTGCTTGCCCAGGGACACAATCTTCAACGGGAAAGGAATCCTTTCGGTCACAAAATCATGCTTGGCAACAAATGGTCTTGAAATAAAATAAAGCGATGCACTAGTGTCAAAAAGAACTTTTGCAGGAACATCGTTAACAGGAAGGTTACCCATGATGACATCTGGCGAGTCCTCTGCCTGAGCTGCGTTCAACAGGTTAACCTTGGCGTGCTTGGGGTTATGCTTGACCACAGCTGTACTTGCCGATCTCACAGGAGGAGGAGGAGGGAGACACCTCTGATTGAAGCATTTGTTGGCATAGTGACCCTTTTGTTGGCACTTGTTGCGCGTGACCTCTGAGAGCAGACGGTGATACGAAGCACTTGATCTTGGAGCTTGAGATGAAGTCTTGTTCTGAAAGACAGGGTTGGGTGGGTGGGAAGATCCACTACCACCTTTGCTCTTCTGCTGATAAGGCTGGCGGAATGGAGGAGGAGGAAGCCAATACTTCTGCTGCTTAGCCACTTGAGTTGAGGAAGGAGTTGCATCTCTGACTCGCTTCTTGGAAGCATCAAACTTCAGTTGAGTAGTCTCTTGCTTCATTGCCATGTTGTAAAACTCATCGTACCTCTTGGGCTCAAAAAGAACGAGAGCTAGCTGGATTTCTTCTCTGAGACCACCCCTGAACTAGTATATCATGCTCTTCTCGTCAGGGACGTCTTGCTTAGAAAAAGGGCGAGCTTCTGAAACATCTTGTTGTACTCGTAAACAGACATAGTGCCTTGCTTCAGGTTGCGGAATTCCTCACGCTTGCTTTCAACCACGCTCTGAGGAATATGATGAGCTTTGAAGTCTTGACGGAATTCATCCCAGGTAATCACACGGCCTCCTCTGGAATCTTTGTACTGCTGAAACCATTCTGTAGCTTGGTCTTTGAGTTGGAAGGAGGCGAACTTGACAAAGTCCTCTGGCCTAACGTTACTGCACTCGAAATGCTTGCATATGTCCACGAGCCAATAATCAGCGTCTGTTGCCTCAACACAATTGCTGAAGGTCTTTGGCTGGTTAGCAAGGAACTTGTTGAGTGTAGCAAACTGATTCTGATTGTTGCCCTGGCCCTGGTTCCCTTGGTTGCGCTCTTGAAGAAGTTGCATGATCAGCTGCGTGTTTGCATTGGTAGCGGCCACCACAGCTTGCCATGCCTCCGTAGGTGGAGGTGGTGGTGGTGGATCAGGATTCGAAGTCGTGTGCATTGGAGGAGCCATCCTGAAGAGGTTGACATCCATTAGCACATTGACAGCCAATTATTTAAGCTGAATGTTGAAATTGCGACATATAGTCTTTACATCCGAACAAAATGAACGAATACATTCCAATTGAGAAGCCACTTAGAATTGAGGTAGAAGAATAAACCAACAAGGTACGGAAAAGAACGAATACTTGATGAGGATTACCCAAACCCAAACCAAATATCCGCGGAAGAAGAACTAGAGCTACAAGAATTCCCACCTGTGAAACTCCCGAACCTTTCCGGTTATGCAATCAGGTGTTGGGGATACAGGGGAAGCATAATATCTCACCCAAATCTAGCAAATCCTACATCCAGCTGTATCCATCCTTCAACACATAACCAAGAAATCTTCAAAAATCATTTACCTCAACCTTCAAAAAGCATCCATTATACGAGTTATGGCAATACTCCCAAACTCCGACCCCAGTACTGGGTGACGTCGAGGTTATCTCACCAACAACTGCATAAAATAGATTTTCAATGTCGGCGAAACTCAGGTATTCCAGAATCTCAACGATAAAATTATGATGACAACACCTCGGAGCTCAACTCCCCGGGACACTGCCACAACCCCTAAATGACAGGAGGCACCAAGAACAATGTTCTCGTCACAATTCGATCGGAACAATTCCAAGATACCCGCGTGATCCTAAAAAAAAATTTAGTGACATTGAGAAGAGAAGAGTCAAAACTCTATGTCAGGATGCCTCACCAGAGCGATGAAGGGACTGGGGATTAAAAAGAATTCCTAACTCTACGATATATAATTCCTAAATGACTCAAAACATTTTTTTCTAGACTCAACAACGCCAACGATTCGATCAAGTAGGGGGCTCCTAAGGTCGGGGAAGGCTCTGATTACCAACTTGTAACGCCCTCGATGCGGCTATATCTCCTACGTGTCGAAGCACGACTTAGAGGCATAACCGCATTGAAAGCAAGGTCGCAAGTAAGGTAATATTCACAACAACCCATGTAAATAGATAAAAGGGGAAAAGGTACATAGTTGGCCTACACTCGCCATGTCACACAAATACATGAATAACATTACAATCATCCAATACACTGATGGTCCGACTATGGTACCAAAATAAAGATCAACCCCCACATGCGACACGGTCCCCGATCGCCCCAACTAGGCACCACTACTGATCATCTGGGAAAGACACATAGTAACGGCGAGAGTCTTCATCGAACTCCCACTTGAGCTCAACCGCATCGTCTGGAACGGTATCATCGGTCCTTGCACCTGGTTTTGGAAGTAAAATGTGAGTCACGGGGACTCATCAATCTCGCACCCTCGCGATCAAGAGTATTTAAGCTTATAGGTAAGGCAAAGTATGATGTGGAGCTGCAGCAAGCGACTATCATATATGGTGGCTAACCTATTCGCAAAAGAGAGCGAGAAGAGAAGGCAAAAGCACGGTCGAACAACTATGATCAAGAAGTGATCCTCGAACAACCTACGTCAAGCATTACTCCAACACCGTGTTCACTTCCCGGACTTCGCCGAGAAGAGACCATCACGGTTACACACGCGGTTGATTCATTTTAATTCAGTTAAGTTTCAAGTTATCTACAACCGGACATTAACAAATTCCCATCTGCCCATAACCGCGGGCACGGCTTTCGAAAGTTCAAATCCCTGCAGGGGAGTCCCAACTTAGCCCATCACAAGCTCTCACAGTCAACGAAGGATATTCCTTCTCCGGAGACATTCCGATCAGACTCGGCATCCCGGTTACAAGACATCCTCGACAATGGTAAAACAAGTCCAGCAACACCGCCCGAATGTGCCGACAAATCCCGATAGGAGCTGCACATATCTCGTTCTCAGGGCACACTCAGATGAACACTACGTACAACTAAAACCAACCCTCAAGTTTCCCCGAGGTGGCGCTGCAAGTGGCTTTGTTTGGACCAACACTCAGAGGAGCACTGGCCCGGGGGGGGTTTAAATAAAGATGACCCTCGGGCTCCGGAAACCCAAGGGAAAAAGAGGCTAGGTGGAAAATGGTAAAACCAAGGTTGGGCATTGCTGGAGGAGTTTTATTCAAGGCGAACTGTCAAGGGGTTCCCATTATAACCCAACCGCGTAAGGAACGCAAAAACCGGGAACATAACACCAATATGACGGAAACTAGGGCGGCAAGAGTGGAACAAAACACTAGGAAAAAGGCCGAGCCTTCCACTCTTTACCAAGTATATAGGTGCATTAAGATAAACAAGGTAATATAGTGATATCCCAACAATAAACAGTGTTCCAACAAGGAACAATCTCCAATCTTCACCTGCAACTAGCAACGCTATAAGAGGGGCTGAGCAAAGCGGTAACATAGCCAATCAACGGTTTGCTAGGACATGGTGGGTTAGAGGTTTGACATGGCAATTTGGGAGGCATGATAAGGAAGTGGTAGGTATCGTAGCATAGGCATAGCAAAAGAGCGAGCATCTAGCAAGCAAAGATAGAAGTGATTTCGAGGGTATGATCATCTTGTCTGCAAAGTTGTCAGAGTTGACTTGATCCTCGTAAGCGAACTCAACGGGCTCCTCGTTCATGAACTCGTCTCGCGGCTCTACCCAAACAAGAACAACAAGCAAACGGAACACAATCAACCACGTGCAATGCTCAAACAACATGATGCAAACATGGTATGATATGCGGGATGCAGTATGTGATGCATATGCAAGATTTGACAAGGAATGATTGAACCTGGCCTCAACATGGAAATACAAGAGTGCCACTGGAAAGGTGAGGTGATTTCGGTTGAAATTGATATAAAGATCATCGGAATCGGATGCACGGTTTGGAAATGGCAAGCAAAACAAATATGGCACCGGTCTGCGATAATCAGCAAGTGACCAACTAAATGCATCAAGATAAATATGCTACAACACTCAAACATAACAACAAAATACATGGCAGGGATCCAATCATGATGCTTGACAAAAGATGAACACTGAGCTACGGCTAGTTCATCCATTAACAGGTTCAAACAAGCATGGAAAAAGTGCAAATGATAACAGGATTCAGACTTAGTGAAATTAACACAAGTCTGGAATTTGTCATCAGGAAGCACACTTTAGAGCATGAAAACTACATGCTACAGGAACTTAACATGGCAAATAAAGGCATGGCATGAAGCTACTCAAATCACTTAACAAAGGTCCCTTAGTGACCTTGAGCCAAAAGGGATCAGAAAATACAATTGCAAGCATGTGAACATGGCAAACATAAACAGATCTCAGACTTAGTGAAAAACTGGAGCATGCAAATCAGTTAACGAGTAGGCATGTTTACGAGCTCGATGCACTCACTATAGAGCATGACATGACCAACTAAGCAGACACCATCAAGAATACATAGCATAGAAGCTATACATGGCAAGACCAACAACATAGCATGCACGGATCAATAGCAACCTCCTCGGCAAAATCGCTAATCACGTCAACAATATCCCAGGATTCACTTTATAGCAAAGTAGAGCTCGATTGACTCAAGCTAGGGTGCTCCATAAATTCAAACAAATACATGGATGGATAGAGCACCACAATTTTAACAAAATATCCTTACTGATCATCCTTAAACAAGGCACGGATCACTAGGAAACAACATGAAAATATGGCATAACGACAAAAACAGAACAAGGACTTAGTGAAATTCTAAGTCCCTGAAATCAGCATTACCGATTACGCTACTTTGCAAGCTTGTGATAGTCACCACAAATATCACAAAAATACATGGCAAGCACCTCTGTAAAGATGGCATGGCATATAACAAAACACATATAGAGCTCAGGAACATAGCATGCACACATTAATCATGGCAAAAATGACAAATGGCTATTTGCTGAAGCAGATCTGACAAATTCATCACATAACCCTCTTCAAACAGCATTTCGGGCATCAAGACGAGCTCAAATGAAAATGATGCAGCAAGATGAAATGATGTACTCGTCGAGGCGAACATTTTGATATGCTACACGCATAAATCAGAGCTACGGATGCAGAGATACGACATGATGAAGATTGCAAAAAAATATAAGGAGAGAGGGGAAAGTCAACCCTAGTGGAATAGATCCCAGATCCGGCCCGGGAGCACTGTTCACGCACGTAGCAACTCAAGGTCGCCGGAGCTAGAGGGTCGTCACCGTACTTGGAGCTTCGCCGGATCCGGGCGGTGGAAGGCCGGAGAGGTCGCCGGCAATGGAGATAGACGGAGGAGGCCGATGCGGTCGCTGACGCGGGCAGCGGGGCGCGGCTCGCCAGAGTTGGCGCTGGCGGGCGGCGAGTCGAGGTGGAGCTCCAGCCGGCTCCAGCGATGGATCACGGCGGTGTCGAGGAAGGAGGGCGTCGGGCGGGGGGAGGATGAAGACGGGCGGCGGCGGAGCCGATCTGGGCCAAGGGGGCCTGCCCTGGGCCTCGGGGCCGGCGCGGGAGGTGGAGGCAGCGGCAACACGTGGCAGGCGGCGGTTGGCGGCGGCGGGATATCCGTTAGGCGGCTGACATGTCCGGTGGCGGCGAGAGCAAATATTTAGGGTTAGGGTGGTTTTGGATCCGGGATTTTCGGGGAAGAGACAATTTTATAGGTAGGAGGAGCTTGGAGGCTCCAAATTGAGCATGGTTTTCGGCCACGCGATCGTGATCGAACGCTCTAGATGATGGAAAGGTTCTTTGTGCGTTTTGGGCCAAATTGGAATGGTGTTGGGCTGCAACACTCACGAGGCCTTTTCGGTCCCTCGGTTAACCGTTGGAGTATCAAACGAAGTCCAAATGGTACGAAACTTGACAGGCGGTCTACCGGTAGTAAACCAAGGCCGCAAGACAAGTCTCGGTCCAATCTGGAAATGTTTAACCCCCACACACGAAAAAAAAGGTAGAAAGGACCACCGGAGGAGATAGGAGCACCGGAATGCAAAACGGACAACGGGGAAAATGCTCGGATGCATGAGACGAACACGTATGCAAATGCAATGCACATGATGGCATGATATGAGATGCATGACAAAGGAAACAACACACGGAGACACAAACCCGACACCGATGAAATAAAATAACTTAGCGTCGGAAACGGCAAGAGTTGGGATACATATAAGGTAAATTACATCCGGGGTGTTACAAAAGTAGTGGGGAAAGTTGTATCCCATGAATCTAGGACGTGGCTCAAAGAGGAAAGGAATGGGGGAAAGTAGTGGGAAAAGTTGTATAGCATGAATCTAGGACGTGGTTCAAAAAGGAAAGGAAGGGTGAAAGTAGTGGGGAAAGTTGTATTGCATGAATCTAAGATGTGGTTCAAAGAGGACAGGAATGGGGGAAAGTAGTAGGGAAAGTTGTATAGCATAAATCTAGAACGTGGTTCACAAAGGAAAGGAAGTGGGGAAAGTACTAGTATAGACTGGCTATCCAGCACCTACGTTGGTCGAAAAGGGAAAACAACGACAAACGCTGTACGCACATCTGTAACAAACTGATCTTTTGTTTTGGGGGACAAGGCTGTAGAGTTTGAGAAGGACTAGATTTGCTGCGCTCACATCGGGAAAGGTGTCTAAAGATAACAAAACTGGGACCAACACAAATATTCTCCTTGATTGTTTGTTCTTTCTTGCAACAGACTATGCATCACCCCAGTACATCGGTAGATGCACATGGTACTGGTGCGCCCACTGTCCCGTGCAACTCTTTAGCTGTTGTTAATCTAAGGCCATGTTTGGTTAAAAACTCCCTAGTCCCTACCTGCTTGGTTCTAGGGAATAAACATGGACAAGAGGTTATTAAATGACATGCTAAAAGACCATGTTACCCCTAGTAATGAACTAATAGAGGCAAACTGTTGGAAAAAGTCCTAAAAAGACTCTCCCTCAGGGTCTTCTTTCTTTAGTCCCAAATGCCCACTTTTAGTCCCTAAAAGTCCCTCTTGTTTGGTTTAGATGGGACTGACATAGAGTTTTTTTAGTCCCTCCACCAAAATGTCCGTGTAAACAAGCACCCTCTAATAATGCCGCTGGAAAATTGATGAAATGCCACGGTTAAAAGCAAATTACAAGTTTAACGAATTATATTGTTAATATAATCTCTCTGTTAATATTAATCAATGCCACCATTTGAGAAATGCTACTATCTTGCTTTCTTTCCCATTTAGATAAGGTAGATGCTTATTTTTGTTGGCTTCTGTGTCATGCACCGTTATTGACCACTAGTTGTTTCCTTTGCACCTCTGTGTAAACAGCATTATCTACTTCACCTCGTTGTCATTGTGACCTTTTCTTGCACTACCGAAAACACTTTTGTTTTAAGAGTGTTTTGTGCAGTTCAACCAAAGTGTCACACCGACAATGTTGCTTGATTGCTTGATCTTAGTGGAACTGCACAAGAGGAGATCCTACTTCCTATCTGTGTTGGCAAATTTGGTTCAGATCTTCTTCCTGTGAGTTGTTTGAATTCCGCTGACTCTTGCCGCAAGTCCTCGAGATGGGGCAACGGGGTCACATCTTTCATGATCCTCTTCTTGTTATCGCGCATTCCTAATCCACTACGATTTGGATATTTGATCCGAGGGGCCTCTGGCCTGATAGCACTAACCATCACGTGGGCATAGTATGGGTGTTCTGCGTCATATGCATCAGCCGAAGCTTAATAGACGTCACTGACTGAGCGGCGCACGCCGGGTTGGACTGGTAAGCCCCTGCCTTTTTGAAGGAGGTAGCTAGGTCTGCTCACCGGCCGTGTACGCAACGTGCAGGAGTTCCCGGGGAGATGGCCCATGACCCCTGGGGGCATAGGTTTAGTCCGGTGTGTTGACCTCTCTATTAAGCCTAGGTCGGGTTGCGGCGTATTGTTTGGCCGAGGCCGGGCATGACCTAGGAAGGTGTGTCCGGCCGGAGTTAATCGAGCATGGTGGGTAAGTTGGTTCACCCCTGCAGGGAAGAAAACATCTATCAATAGCCTGTCCGACGGTAACGGACACTTGGAGTTGTATACTGATCGACACAACTAGAACTTGATACTTGAGATGGGAAATGGATATGAGAAATGGATAGTATGGCTCTGGGATGCTTTCTCGCACGGAGTCGAGAAAGGATCTCTGGCCGAGGTTGATAACACTGCTACAAATTTACTTTATGCAACTCATAACTCTTCTAATGCTGCAAGACCGCTGAAGATGCTGAAGATGCTAGTCTTCGATAGGACTAGGCTCTCCCCTCTATTCTGAAATTCTATAGTTTAGTCCATAGATACAGCCCATTTCATTGATACGGATGCATATGTAGTGTAGATCCTTGCTCGGGAGTACTTTGGATGAGTACTCACGGTTGCTTTGCTACCCCTTTTCCCCCTTTCTTCTTATTTTCGGTTGATGCAACCAGATGTCGGAGCCCATGAGCCAAATGCCACCGTCGATGCCAACCACTATGTGGAAACCGCCGACGACCAGGAATAGTTAGGAGGATCCCAGGCAGGAGGCCTTGCCTTTTTGATCATTTTTGCTTTTGTGCTAGCCTTCTTAAGGCAGACTTGTTTAACTTATGTCTGTACTCAGATATTGTTGCTTCCGCTGACTCTTGTGTATTCGAGCTTATGTATTCGAGCCCTCAAGGCCCCTGGCTTGTAATATAAAGCTTGTATTATTTTAATTTGTGTCTGGAGTTGTGTTGTGATATCTTCCGTGAGTCCTTGATCTTGATCATACACATTTGCGTGTATGATTAGTGTATGATTGAGTCGACGGCGTCACACCTTCCCCCTCTCTTCCTGGTGGAGGAATCCTACTAGGATTGGTAATCCTAGTAGGACTCCCTCTCCTTGGGAACGCCCCTAGGGCCGGCCGGCCTCCGCCTCCCTCCTTTATACACGGGGGCACAGGGCACCCTAGAACACACAAGTTGATCTTTTAGCCGTGTGCGGTGCCCCCTCCACAGTAACACACCTCGGTCATATCGTCATAGTCCTTAGGTGAAGCCCTGCGCTGGTAACTTCATCATCACCGTCGTCACTCCGTCGTGCCGACAAAACTCTCCCTTGGCCTTAGCTGGATCAAGAGTACGAGGGATGTCACCGAGCTGAACGTGTGCTGATCGCGGAGGTGCCGTACGTTCGGTACTTGGATCGGTTGGATCACAAAGACGTTCGACTACATTAACTATGTTACTAAACGCTTCCGCCTTTGGTCTATGATGGTACGTGGACACACTCCCCCCTCTCATTGCTATGCTTCTCCGAGATAGATCTTGCATGATCGTAGGCAATTTTTTTGAAATACTACGTTCCCCAATAGTGGCATCCAAGCCAGGTTTATGCGCAGATATTATATGCACGAGTAGAACACAATGAGTTGTGGGCGATAATAGTCATACTTCTTACCAGCATGTCTTTCTTTGATTCGGCGGTATTGTTGGATTAGGCGGCCCAGACCGTCATTACATGACCGCGTTCATGACACTGGTTCTACCGACGTGCTTTGAACACAGGTGGCTAGTGGGTGTCTATTTCTCCAACTTTAGTAGAATCGAGTTTGACTACGCCTGGTCCTTGTTGAAGGTTAAAACAACACACTTGACGAAAAATCATTGTGGTTTTGGTGCGTAGGTAAGAACGCTTCTTGATAGAAGCCCGTAGCAGCCACGTAAAACTTGCGACAACAAAGTAGAGGACGTCTAACTTGTTTTTGCAGGGCTTGTTGTGATGTGATATGGTCAAGACGTGATGATATATAAATTGTTGTATGAGATGATCATGTTTTGTAGCAGTTATCGGCAACTGGCAGGAGCCATATGGTTGTCGCTTTATTGTATGAAATGCAATCGCCATGTAATTGCTTTACTTTATAACTAAGCGGTAGCGATAGTCGTAGTATCAATAGTTGGTGAGACGACAACGATGCTTTGATGGAGATCAAGATGTCAAGCCGGTGACGATGGTAATCATGACGGTGCTTTGAAGATGGAGATCAAAGGCACAAGATGATGATGGCCATAGCATATCGCATATTTGATTGCATGTGATGTTTATCCTTTATGCATCTTATTTTTCTTAGTACGGCAGTAGCATTATAAGATGATATCTCACTAAATTTCAAGGTACAAGTGTTCTCCCTAAGTATGCATTGTTGCTATAGTTCGTCATGCCGAGACACCACGTGATGATCAGGTGGGATAAGCTCTACGTTCACATACAACAGGTGCAAGACAGTTTTGCACAAGCAGAATACTCGGGTTAAACTTGATGAGCCTAGCATATGCAGATATGGCCTCGGAACACTGAGACCGAAAGGTCGAGCATGAATCATATAGTAGATATGATCAACATAGTGATGTTCACCATTGAAAGCTACTCCATCTCACATGATGATCGGACATGGTTTAGTTGATATGGATCACGTGATCATTTAGATGACTAGAGGGATGTCTATCTAAGTGGGAGTTCTTAAGTAATATGATTAATTGAACTTTAATTTATCATGAACTTAGTACCTGATAGTATTTTGCATGTCTATGTTATTGTAGATCAATGGCCCGTGCTACTATTCCTTTGAATTTTAATGCGTTCCTAGAGAAAGCTAAGTTGAAAGATGATGGTAGCAACTACACGGATTGGGTCCGTAACTTGAGGATTATCCTTGTTGCTACACAGAAGAATTACGTCCTGGAAGCACCGCTAGGTGCTAGGCCTGCTGGAGACGCTACTAATGACATTAAGAACGTCTGGCAAAGCAAAGCTGATGACTACTCGATAGTTCAGTGTGCCATGTTTTACAGCTTAGAGCCGGGACTTCAATGATGTTTTGAACGTCATGGAGCATATGAGATGTTCCAGGAGTTGAAGTTAACATTTCAAGCAAATGCCCGGATTAAGAGATATGAAGTCTCCAATAAGTTCTACAGCTGCAAAATGGAGGAGAATAGTTCTGTCAGTGAACATATACTCAGAATGTCTGGGTACCACAACCACTTGACTCAACTGGGAGTTAATCTTCCTGATGATAGTGTCATTGACAGAGTTCTTTAATCACTGCCACCAAGCTACAAGAGCTTCGTGATGTACTATAATATGAAAGGGATGGATAAGACAATTCCTGAGCTCTTCGCAATGCTTAAGGTTGCAGAGGTAGAAATCAAGAAGGAGCATCAAGTGTTGATGGTTAACAAGACCACTAGTTTCAAGAAAAAGGGCAAAGGGAAGAAGGGGAACTTCAAGAAGAACGGCAAGCAAGTTGCTGCTCAAGTGAAGAAGCCCAAGTCTACACCTAAGCCTGAGACTGAGTGCTTCTACTACAAAGGGACTTGTCACTGGAAGCGGAACTGCCCCAAGTATTTGGCGGATAAGAAGGATGGCAAAGGGAAAGGTATATTTGATATACATGTTATTAATGTGTACCTTACTAATGCTCATAGTAGCGCCTGGGTATTTGATACTGGTTTTGTTGCTCATATTTGCAACTCTAAACAGGGGCTATGGATTAAGCGAAGATTGGCTAAGGACGAGGTGATGATGCGCGTGGGAAATGGTTCCAAAGTCGATGTAATCTCCGTCGGCATGCTACCTCAACATCTACCTTCAGGATTACTTTTAGACCTGAATAATTGTTATTTGGTGCTAGCATTAAGCATGAACATTATATCTAGATATTGTTTGATGCAAGACGGTTATTCATTTAAATCAGAGAATAATGGTTATTCTAGTTATATGAGTAATATCTTTTATGGTCATACACCCTTGATGAGTGGTCTATTTTTGTTGAATCTCGATAGTAGTGATACACATATTCATAGTATTGAAGCCAAAATATATAAGTTTAATAATGATAGTGCAACATATTTGTGGCACTGCCGTTTAGGTCATATTGGTGTAAAGCGCATGAAGAAACTCCATGGTGATCGGCTTTTGGAATCACTTGATGCTTGCGAACCATGCCTCATGGGCAAGATGACTAAGACTCCATTCTCCGGAACAATGGAGCAAGCAACAGACTTGTTGGAAATAATACATACTGATGCATGCAGTCCGATGAGTGTTCAGGATCGCGGCGGGTATCATTATTTTCTGACCTTCACAGATGATTTGAGCAGATATGGGTATATGTACTTGATGAAACATAAGTATGAAACATTTGAAAAGTTTAGAGAATTTCAGAGTGAAGTGGAAAATCATCATAACAGGAAAATAAAGTTTCTACGATCTGATCATGGAGGTGAATATTTGAGTTACGAGTTTGGTCTTCATTTGAAAAAATGTGGAATAGTTTCACAACTTACGCCACTGGGAACACCACAGCGCAATGGTGTGTCCGAACGCCGTAATCGTACTTTATATATGGTGCGATCTATGATGTCTCTTACTGATTTACCGCTATCATTTTGGGGTTATGCTTTAGAGACGGCTGCATTCACATTAAATAGGGCACCATCTAAATCCATTGAGACGACAGCATATGAACTATGGTTTGGCAAGAAACCCAAGTTGTTGTTTCTTAAAGTTTGGGGTTGCGATGCTTATGTGAAAATCTTCAACCTGATAAGCTTGAAGCCAAATCGGAGAAATGTGTCTTCATAGGATACCCAAAGGAGACTGCTGGGTACAACTTCTATCACAGATCTGAAGGCAAGATATTCGTTGCTAAGAATCGATCCTTTCTAGAGAAGGAGTTTCTCTCGGAAGAAGTAAGTGGGAGGAAATTAGAACTTGATGAGGTAATTGTACTTGTTCCCTTATTGGAAAGTATTTCATCATAGAAATCGGTTCCAGTGATTCCTACACCAATTAGTGAGGAAGCTAATGATGATGATCATGAAACTTCTGATCAAGTTACTACCGAACCTCGTAGGTCAACCAGAGTAAGATCCGCACCAGAGTGGTACGGTAATCCTGTTCTGGAGGTCATGTTACTTGACCATGACGAACCTACGAACTATGAGGAAGCAATGATGAGCCCAGATTCCGCAAAATGGCTTGAGGCCATGAAATCTGAGATGGGATCCATGTATGAGAACAAAGTGTGGACTTTGGTTGACTTGCCTGATGATCGGTAAGCCATAGAGAATAAATGGATCTTCAAGAAGAAGACTGACGCTGACGATAATGTTACTTTCTACAAAGCTTGAGTTCTTGCGAAAGGTTTTCGACAAGTTCAAGGAGTTGAGTACGATGAGACCTTCTCATCTGTAGCGATGCTTAAGTCTGTCCAAATCATGTTAGCAATTGCCGCGTTTTATGATTATGAAATTTAACAAATGGATGTCAAAACTACATTCCTTAATGGATATCTTAGAGAAGAGTTGTATATGAGGCAACCGGAAGGTTTTGTCAATCCAAAAGGTGCTAACAAAGTGTGCAAGCTCCAGCGATCCATTTATGGACTGGTGCAAGCGTCTCGGAGTTGGAATATATGCTATGATAGTGTGATCAAATCATATTGTTTTATACCAACTTTTGGAGAAGCCTGTATTTACAAGAAAGTGAGTGGGAGCTCTGTTGCATTTTTGAAATTAGATGTTGATGACATATTGTTGATCGGAAATGATACTGAATTTCTAGATAGCATAAAAGGATACTTGAATAAGATTTTTTTTTCAATGAAAGACCTCGGTGAAGCTGCTTATATATTAGGCATCAAGATCTATAGAGATAGATCAAGACGCTTAATTGGACTTTCACAAAGCACATACCTTGATAAAGTTTGAAGAAGTTCAAAATGGATCAGGCAAAGAAATGGTTCTTGCTTGTGTTACAAGGTGTGAAGTTGAGTCAGACTCAATGGCCGACCACTTCAGAAGATAGAGAGAAAATGAATGTCATTCCCTATGCTTCAGCCATAGGTTCTATCATGTATGCAATGTTGTGTACCAGACCTGATGTGTGCCTTGCTATTAATTTAGCAGGGAGGTACCAAAGTAATCCAGGAGTGGATCACTGGAAAGCGGTCAAGAACATCCTGAAATACCTGAAAAGGACTAAGGATATGTTTCTCATTTATGGAGGTTACAAAGAGCTCGTCGTAAATGGTTACGTTGGTGCAAGCTTTGGTACTGATCCAGATGACTCTAAGTCACAAACTGGATACATATTTATATTGAAAGGTGGAGCTGTCAGTTGGTGCAGTTCTAAGCAAAGCATCATGGCGGGATCTATGTGTGAAGCGGAGTACATAGTTGCTTATGAAGCAGCAAATGAAGGAGTCTGGATGAAGGAGTTCATATCCGATCTAGGTGTCATACCTAGTGCATCGGGTCCAATGAAAATCTTTTATGACAATACCGGTGCAATTTCCTTGGCAAAGGAATCCAGATTTCACAAGAGAACCAAACACATCAAGAGATGCTTCAATTCCATCCATGATCAAGTCAAGGAGGGAGACATAGAGATTTGCAAAATACATACGAATATGAATGTTGCAGACCCATTGACTAAGTCTCTCTCATGAGCAAAACATGATCAGCACCAAGACTCCATGGGTGTTAGAATCATTACTATGTAATCTAGAATATTAACTCTAGTGCAAGTGGGAGACTGAAGGAAATAAGTCCTAGAGGCAATAATAAAGTTATTATTTATATTTCCTTATATCATGATAAATGTTTATTGTTCATGCTAGAATTGTATTAAATAGAAACTTGGTACATGTGTGAATACATAAGACAAACAGAGTGTCCCTAGTATGCCTCTACTTGACTAGCTCGTTAATCAAAGATGGTTAAGTTTCCTAGCCATAGACATGTCTTGTCATTTTATGAACGGGATCACATCATTAGAGAATGATGTGATGGACAAGACCCATCCATTAGCTTAGCACTATGATTGTTTAGTTTATTGCTATTGCTTTCTTCATGACTTACACATGTTCCTATGACTATGAGATTATGCAACTCCCGAATACCGGAGGAACAGTTAGTGTGGTATCAAATGTCACAACATAACTGGGTGATTATAAAGATGCTTTATGGGTGTCTCTGATGGTGTTTGTTGAGTTGGCATAGATCGAGATTAGGATTTGTCACTCCGAATGTCGAAGAGGTATCTCTAGGCCCTCTTGGTAATGCTCATCACTATAAGCCTTGCAAGCAATGTGACTAATGAGTTATTTACGGAATGATGCATTACAGAACGAGTAAAGAGACTTGCTGGTAACAAGATTGAACTAGGTATGATGATGCCGACGGTCGAATCTCGGGCAAGTAACATATCGATGACAAAGGGAACAACGTATGTTGTTATGCGGTTTGATCGATAAAGATCTTCCTAGAATATGTAGGATCCAATATGAGCATCTAGGTTCCGCTATTGGTTATTGACCGAAAATGTGTCTCGGTCATGTCTGCATAGTTCTCGAACCCGTAGGGTCCGCATGCTTAACATTCGATGACGATTTGTATTATGAGTTTATGTGATTTGATTAATGAAGGCTGTTCGGAGTTCCGGATGAGATCACGGACATGACTAGGAGTCTCAAAATGGTTGAGACATAAAGATTGATATATTGGACCAGGTTATTCGGGCACCGGAAGTGTTCCGGATAGTTTCGGGTAAAAACGGAGTGTCGGAGGGGTTACCGGAACCCCCCGGGGGAACTAATGGGCCACCATGGGCCTTGTTGGAGAGAGAGGAGGGCAGCAAGGGCAGGCCGCCCCCCCCCCCCCTTGCAGTCCGAATTGGACAAGGGAAGGGGGGCGGCGCCCCCCTTTCCTACTCCCTCTCCCTCTCCTTCCTTCCCCATCTCTTCCTTGTGGAGGAATCCTACTAGGATTAGTAATCCTAGTAGGACTCCCTCTCCTTGGGCGCGCCCCTAGTGCCGGCCGGCCTCCCCCTCCCTCCTTTATATACGGGGGCAGGGGGCACCCTAGAACACACAAGTTGATCTTTTAGCCGTGTGCGGTGCCCCCCTCCACAGTTATACACCTCGGTCATATCATCGTAGTGCTTAGGTGAAGCCCTGCGCCGGTAATTTCGTCATCACCGTCCCCACGGCGTCGTGCCGACGGAACTCTCCCTTGGCCTCAGCTTGATCAAGAGTACGAGGGACGCCACCGAGCTAAACATATGCTGATCATGGAGGTGTCGTACGTTCTGCACTTGGATCGGTCAGATCGCGAAGACGTTCGACTACATCAACCGCGTTACTAAACGCTTTCGCTTTCGGTCTACGAGGCTACGTGGACACACTCTCCTTGCTCATTGCTATGCTTCTCCTAGATAGATCTTGCGTGATAGTAGGCAATTTTTTTGAAATACTACGATCCCCAACAAGCGGCTGTATTGGGCACAGCTGTTGGGTCAACCCGCTTCGGGGGAGGCGCATGCACTACGGTCACGCCCGTGGTGGGGGCGGCCGAAGGGTGGAGATTCTCCCCAGATCGGGCACCACCACTATGGTTGTACCCTTCTGCGAGAGGAAGAAGTGAAAATGGGATAACCCCTTTGCTCGTACCTTGTGGAGCATGACCACCGGGATGTTGCTAAAGTTGCTCTCCTCTGGTACCTCCTGCTCCTGCTTCGGCCATGGGGGAGGTGGTGACAACGCCACCTGCACCGACCGGGTTCCCTGCAGCGCCCACATCCTTGTGTGCCTCTACGTCCCCCGCGGCGTCGGTGGCCGTGGGCGGCGGAGCCTTCGAGGTGGATGGGTGAGCTGAAGCACCGTGTTTCTTCTTGGGCACCATAGTCGATGGTGCAGTCGAAGATGAAGATGGCGATGAAGATGACGCGCTACTCATGCTTTCAGGTTGGCGCAAAGTGATCCCCCCACCTGCCGCGCCAAAGATGTCGCGGGAAACCATGGACACCTATGGGACGAAGAGCCCTTGCTGGTTTGGCGGGGGGGGGGGGATGGCACAGAGCACAAAGAGAAAAGGAGAGTGAGACAGCACACCATGGATCACACAGGTAGTTTTTACCCAGGTTCGGGCCGCCGTGAGGCGTAAAACCCTACTCTTGCTTTGGTCGATTGATGGTGGAAAATGGTGGTGAGCGTAACACGCTTGCCCGGTAGGGTTGCCTCGGGGCAAAACGGCTACACGCGCATGATTATGTGAGGACGTGGATTCGCCCCTTTCTACGGTTGCCTTGGGCCTCCTTTTATAGACAAAGGGGTCACCACAGTGGCAAATCAGTCATTATGCACTGATAAGATAGCAAATAGTGCTATCATACCTATCTCTGCACGCTGATAGAGCACATTAAATGCGTCGCTCAATGTCACATCGTTGCTTGCCCAACAGGCCTTGGCGGGCTATTTTGCCAACTTCGCGCTTGCTCGCTCGACACGTCGCATGATGGGTGTTGCCTGTAGGCATTTCCTATAGAAAGTGGCCGCCATGTGGAAAATCACGGCCACTTAGTCACTTTGTAGCTTGACACCGCACCGACTGACGATGTGCGTTGTGGTGAGGTGGTTCTGCTTCCGCGAGTCTGGCAGACCCTGCCAGGACGGCTTGGAGGCTCACTTCCGGGGGGTGACCCCGTCCTTGCTAGGCTCGCCTTCCCTGCATGGGAGGCTTTTCCCTTGATTATATCTTGCTTCTCTGGCTAATCTTGGTCCTCTTGTGCTGCACTTCGCTCCTCCAAAGAACTGAGCTCTTGTGCTTCGATGTGAGCTTGGGAGTTGTAATCTTGTTCCCACGCCCGTGCAAAGTCTAGGCAACGGAGCCAGGTTTTGTTGCACCGACAGCAGGTGGCTTCGAAACAAATGAATAAGCAGGATATGATTTCTTTTGGTAAACATAGTTGTTGGTCAATGAGGTGTGAGCATAGTTGAAAGAATAAGTATTGAAATTTCTTGTAGATGAATGAGCAAAGTGATTGTATGAGGTATGCATATACTCATTTTGTAGAACTCTTTTTGCTTGCATGGTTAATCAAGGATTAATAGGCAAAGCATCAATAGTTTTCTTAGGCACCCAAATAGCTTTCTTTGGGGGGGAATTTCTGATGTTTTGTCCAACATAGCGAGCAACAGCCTCACCATATTGATTCTTGAACAACTTATAGTTTTCTAGAGAATCATTATCAGTATATTCAGGTATGGGAGAGTTATATCCCGGAAGCAATGCTGGCTTGAGCGTTTTTCTCTTTGCAGGTACCCACACAGTGCGAGGATATTGATGAGGTTCCCAGTATGAGCCATTTTTGTTCAGTTTCTTTTCGAAACCGATACCTTCCATCCTGGGATTTTTGTGAAGAATAGATTTCTTGAGAACGTCATAAATGGTCGGTGCCCTTTGACAGATTTGAACATTCCTGTCTGAAGAAGATCCTTCAACCTAGCATTTTCATCAGAAACAGAACCATTTTCCTCGACCAAGGGGTTAGGATTCTCAGATGATTCAGTATTTGATTCAGCATTGGTTCGTTCAAGGCATTTTAAGCAAGGTGGAACAAACACTTTGCGTTTCTCTTTATGTTGTTGGGTGAGAAGAGAATTTTCCCTGATCAAATCCTCATGAGCCTATCTCAACGCCTCGAGTTCCTGTTTCCTTTTTAGCTAATCATGGGTCAATCTTTCATTGTCGGCCAAGAGAGAATCATGTAGATTTGATAGTTCTTCCATTCATGAATGTAGAGTAGAATACTCTTCGGTCAATGACTGATTTTTCTCCATCTCCTCAACTAACAACCCTTCAGACTTCCTGAGGGTTTTCTCAATTTTCTCAAGAGAGTTTTGTTGAATATTGGCAATTTTGATGGACTTAGCAGGGTCATCCTCATCGGAAGAATATTGATCACTGGAGTGAACCTTGTGATGTTTGGAGGATACCTTTTCTTTCGAGGCCTTGGCATAAAACAACAGGTAGGAGTTTCGTCGTCGCTTGACAGATTCCCGATGAAGTTTGTCGTAGGGGACGAAGCATATGCTATGCCTGTCATGCCAGAGTCAGAATCCTAATCAGAATCATCAGCTTCTTTTGATTCTAACGATTCTTCTTATTCAGAGTCCATTTCCTTGCCGATGTACGCCTTGTCCTTGCGAGACTTATTCTTGCGGGTGGAGGAGGACTTGGAAGGATTCATTGAAGAAGATCTTAATGAAGATTTTGAGGTGGAGTTGCCCTTCTTCTTGAAGAATTTGTTTGTTTTATTCTCATCATCAGGGTCGTAGTTCTTGCTTTTGCTTTTGCCTCGATAGTTGCTAGAATCATATCTTCCAGCACTGGTACAACGACGTACTAAACAAACGGTTTAAAACCCTTTCCACGACGGCATTTGGAACCGTCGCCAAGCGAGTGTGGGCGATACGGGGGTCCTTCCCACACGACCCAGAAATCATCGGGGATAGGCTCTCCTGGGACCCAGGCTGTGGCTGTGTGCAGTCGGGCGAGGCATGGAAACCCAATCATTTTCGTAGGTATGTATATCCCACACGATGAATCCCAAAAATCATTTCCGTAGGTATGTACATCCCACACGGTGAATCTAAGAAATCATTTCTGTAGGTATGTACGTCCCACACGGTGAATCCCAGAAATCATTTTCGTAGGTACGTACATCCCACACAGTGAATCCTAGAAAATCATTTCCATAGGTATGTACATCCCACACAGTTCTTTGTGTGGAAATGTTTGAGCAAGGTGGCCTAGCGCAAATAGTTCGCTGCCGGAAGCCGTGTGTGATTGTTAGTTGATCGAACACGCCTACTTTCTAGGAACCATGCGGGTTGTTTGAGTTCATCGCCCACGGTGTTGTCTGAGTAACCGTTTGCAATAGAAAACCCCAATAAGCAGGGTAATTAGCCTATTATTGATAATCCATGTACTAATCAAACTGATATTTCTTATAAAACATGCCAGATATTTCATATCCGTATAAAAGCAACCATGATTTCATAATTGAATTACATCAGATAGCTTCGGCACTCAGTTACGCCATTACACAACAGCACCAAGTTTCACATGCAGCATCAAAAACCTTTGGAAAGTAGAATCATACACGGTAAATGGACAGATGAATCTCATCTGGGAAACTGCAGAAGCGGAAGGCAAATATTGAGGCTTTAGTGATGTTGAATGTCCTTGCAACTTTAGGCCAGTGGCTATGGATAATTGCCCGCCCAACCTTCGTCCTCTTCAGGAAGACTTAAATATTGTACCGTGCGTGTTGAATGAATACCTTCCTCGCCTCTTGACCATGCAGGTGGTTTGAGAGGTAATCACCGATGAACTGCTTTGAAAATTACTGAAAACAAAGCTATGCATAAACCGTTGTTGTAAATTTTGAAATGGCGCAAGGGGTAAAAACAAGGTAAAAGAGTTGGTACCATCCTATAGTTGACTGATGTCTTCTTCATTGTGCAAACAAAGATCTCGCTGTTATTCATCACAAGTTTCTTCATCCTAACAATCTTTTTGAGTTTCTTTACATGACTGATATTCATGGACATCTCATCTCCCGATATGCAAAATGGGTCGAACAGTGGGTCTAAGCCTCTGACAGCAGGACCTACATGTGCAAGACCAAATTGTAAGAAACCTAAATATTAGAATGATTCCTGCAACTACACAGTAACGTGCTATTAACCAAAGGAACCTGCTTGAACAAACCTCGATGGTAAACCACGGTGTCTCCCATTGTTTCCCTGTAACACACATAAGGAAGATCTTGATCAGGTTAACTGAGAGTTGCCATACTATCAGTAGAATATGTATTGAGTACAGCCAAATTCGATTGGTTTCACATTCATAACAATACAAAGTTGTACCCACAACAAATGAAAATCAAATTGAAGAACTGAACCAAACAGTTAAATGGACAATAGACCAAATGAACCAAAATAGTTAACTGAGCACCACATTGCAGAATAGAAACATGTACTAGAAGATAAGACAGTTAACAAAACAAAGAATGCTTGAGAATAGTACTACGAAATGTAGCAATTGTTGGACCAAAGTGTTAACTAAACATTACATTTTAGAGGACCAAACTGTTAACCGAACATCAGATTGCATATTAACATTACAGAGGACAAATCACTAGAAGGCACTGGCGATGGCCTCGAGAAAACATCATGAACTGTATTTTAAAGTAGACAACCGTGCAGCGGTGTCGATGGTGGCCTCGAAGACGAGGTGCTCCTCCAAGATCTAGCGGTCGACACACATGTGGCAGCCATAGCGACCTCGTTTGCACGTGCAGCCGCATGCTACTCAGCTCCATGTTATACTGCGTGTAAAATGGCTATGGGCGGCGCTTAATTGGAGGAGGGGGCATTGATTTCGGTGGCAGGTGTGGCTCCGTCAGTCGGGGCATGTGGGACGGGAAAGGAGGAGGATGGTGTGGGTGGGGTGTGGATTACCTAACCATGTTGATGAGGCCGCACAGCAAGAAGAAGGGTCGGCGGCGAGGAGGCCGCGCAGCAAGGAGAAGGGTCGTCGGCGAGGAGGCGGCGCTGCAAGAAGAAGGGTCGCCGGCGAGGATGCGGTGCTGCAAGAAGAAGGGTAGCTGGCGAGGAGGTGGCGCTGCAAGAAGAAGGGTCGCCGGCGAGGAGGCTGAGCTGCTAGTAAGCAGCAGTGAAGGTTTGAAGTTGGAAAGCAAGGAGGAATAGTACAAATGTAGCTTTTGGTAGGAGGGAGGGGGCGGGGAGATAGATATTTTCGTGGTGGCAAACAAATTTCGCTCGGTGCCACGAGAAACAGGCGCGCAAGTGTGGTTCAAGTGGGGGCGGTGGACTGTAGATGGCGAAGCTTCCTGTGTAAGCCAGACAAGACGGTGCGCCAAGATATTTTATATCGCATCCCACACGATTCTTTCTAGTAAACTGTTTGTGGTATACCAGATTTTTTTCATTATGTTTTGAAAGACAAAATGGTGTTCCGGAGGGAAAGGACGGTGTTTGAATTGCTAGAACATTTACGTATAGTGAACATGCAACTAGTACATGAGTGTCGTGTTCAAATTTGGAATTATTCCGGGTTCGTTTGGCATTTTATGCATTAATTGAGCTTCTGGGCATTTAATGTGCATAATTCAAATTTGAACTACAAGCACATGCTCCAATACACCAAAGTTTCTAAAAAATCACATGTGTGTCTTTTGGTGAATTTATAGGTCCCATGCAAGAAATGGGAATAAAATTCAAACATCTGGGTGTCGTGGTTCGTCCGGAATGATTGAGAAACTTGGTTTTTTAATTCCTGTGAATCCAAAGCACGGCTGAAAATCATGAAACTTGGCATGGTGTCATGACATGGCACCAACATGCAACAGTAAATTTTTTGGCCGAATTGGGACAAGCTTTGGTGTACGCTTCTTGCAAACCAGAGCTTCCCTCAAGAAGGCTCCTGGTTCTGAGAGGGAGCGTGTCACCTCTATGTGCGAAATGACATGCGTACACTGCCTTCTCGTGCCTTAATCTTTGTACACTGGCAGATTAGACCAAATAGAAGTATCGTGCTAAATTTTGGAATTATTCCGTGTTCGGTTTGTCTTTTTTATACATTAATTGACTTTACAGGCATTTAATGTGCATAATTCAAACTTGAACTAAAACACATGCTCCATTGCACCAAAGTTGTTTGAAAAATCACATGTCTATCCTTGGGTGAATTTCTAGGTCCCATGCATGAGATGGGAGTGAAATTCAAACATCTGGGCCTCGTGGCTAGGTCGGAAAGATTGAGAAACTTGGTTTTTTAATTCCTGTAAATCCAAATCACGCCTGAAAACCATGAAACTTGTCATGGTGTCATGACATGGCACCAACATGCTGCCATAATTTCTTTTTCTGAATTGGGACAAGCTTTGGTGTAGGCTTATTGCAAACTGGAGCTTCCCTCAAGAAGTCTCCTGGTTTCGAGAGGAAACGTGTCACCTCCGTGTGCGAAACGACATACGTACAATGCCTTCTCCCGCATTAATTTTTTACACGGGAAGATTGGACCAAATAGAAGTATCGTGCTAAATTTTGGAATTACTCTGTGTTCGTTTGGCCTTTTTCATACATTAATTGAGTTTCGTTGCATTTAATGTGTATAATTCAAATTTGAACTACAAGCACATGCTCCTGTGCACCAAAGTTGTTTAAAAAATCACATGTGTGTCCTTGGGTGAATTTCTAGGACCCATGCAAGAGATGGGAGTGAAATTCAAACATCTGGGCGTCGTGGCTCAGCCAGAAAGGTTAAGAAACTTGGTTTTTTAATTCCTGTAATTCCAAAACACGCCTGAAAATCATGAAACTTGGCATGGTCTCGTGACATGGCACCAACATGCTGCGGTAATTTTTTTTGGACCAATTGGGACAAGCTTTGGTGTAAGCGTCTTGCAATCCGGAGCTTCCCTCAAGAAGGCTCGTAGTTCCGAGAGGGAACGTGTCACGTCCGTGTGCGAAATGACATACGTACATTGCCTTCTCCCGCCTTAATTTTTTTACACAGCCAGATTAGACCAAATAGAAGTATCGTGCTAAATTTTGGAATTATTCCGGGTTCGTTTGGCCTTTTTTATACATTAATTGAGTTTCTGCGCATTTAATGTGCATAATTCAAATCTGAACTACAAGCACGTGCTCCTGTGAACCAAAGTTGGTTGAAAAATCACATGTGTGTCCTTGGGTGAATTTCTAGGTCCCATGCAAGAGATGGGAGTGAAATTCAAACATCTAGGTGTCGTGGCTCGTCTGGAAATATTGAGAAACTTGGTTTTTCAATTCCTGTAATTCCAAAACATGCCTGAAAATCATGAAACTTGGCATGGTGTCATGACTTGGCACCAACATGTCGCTGTAATTTTTTTGGCCGAATTGGGACAAGCTTTGGTGTAAGCTTGTTGCAAACCGGAGCTTCCCTCAAGAAGGCTCGTGGTTCTGAGAGGGAATGTGTCACCTCCGTGTGCGAAACGACATACGTACGCTGCCTTCTCCCGCCTTAATTTTTTTACACAGCCAGATTAGACCAAATAGAAGTACCATGGTAAATTTTGGAATTATTCCGGGTTCGTTTCGCCTTTTTTATACATTAATTGTGTTTCTGGGCATTTAATGTGCATAATTCAAATTTGAACTACAAGCACAGGCTCCAGTGCACCAACGTTGTTTGAAAAATCACTTGTGTGTCCTTGGGTCAATTTCTAGGTCCCATGCGAGATATTCGAGTGAAATCCAAACATCTGGGCGTCGTGGCTTTGCCGGAAAGATTGAGAAACATGGTCTTTTAATTCCTCTAATTCGAAAACACGCCTGAAAATCATGAAACTTGGCATGGTCTCGTGACATGGCACCAACATGATGCAGCAATTTTTTTGGCCGAATTGGGACAAGCTTTGGTGTAAGCGTCTTGCAAACAGGAGCTTCCCTCAAGAAGGCTCGTGGTTCCGAGAGGGAACGTGTCACGTCCGTGTGCGAAATGACATACGTACATTGCCTTCTCCCGCCTTAATTTTTTTACACAGCCAGATTAGACCAAATAGAAGTATCGTGCTAAATTTTGGAATTATTCCGTGTTCGTTTGGCCTTTTTTATACATTAATTGAGTTTCTGCGCATTTAATGTGCATAATTCAAATCTGAACTACAAGCACTTGCTCCTGTGAACCAAAGTTGTTTGAAATATCACATGTGTGTCCTTGGGTGAATTTCTAGGTCCCATGCAAGAGATGGGAGTGAAATTCAAACATCTAGGTGTCGTGGCTCGTCTGGAAATATTGAGAAACTTGGTTTTTTAATTCCTATAATTCCAAAACATGCCTGAAAATCATGAAACTTGGCATGGTGTCATGACATGGCACCAACATGCCGCGGTAATTTTTTTGGCCGAATTGGGACAAGCTTTGGTGTAAGCTTGTTGCAAACCGGAGCTTCCCTCAAGAAGGCTCGTGGTTCCGAGAGGGAACGTGTCACCTCCGTGTGCGAAACGACATACGTACGCTGCCTTCTCCCGCCTTAATTTTTTTACACAGCCAGATTAGACCAAATAGAAGTACCATGGTAAATTTTGGAATTATTTTGGGTTCGTTTCGCCTTTTTATACATTAATTGTGTTTCTGGGCATTTAATGTGCATAATTCAAATTTGAACTACAAGCACAGGCTCCAGTGCACCAACGTTGTTCGAAAAATCACTTGTGTGTCCTTGGGTCAATTTCTAGGTCCCATGCGAGATATTCGAGTGAAATCCAAACATCTGGGCGTCGTGGCTTTGCCGGAAAGATTGAGAAACATGGTTTTTTAATTCCTCTAATTCGAAAACACGCCTGAAAATCATGAAACATGGCATGGTCTCGTGACATGGCACCAACATGATGCAGCAATTTTTTTGGCCGAATTGGGACAAGCTTTGGTGTAAGCGTCTTGCAAACCGGAGCTTCCCTCAAGAAGGCCCGTGGTTCCGAGAGGGAACGTGTCACGTCCGTGTGCGAAACGACATACATACACTGCCTTCTCCCGCCTTAATTTTTTTACACAGCCAGATTAGACCAAATAGAAGTACTATGCTAAATTTTGGAATTATTCTGGGTTAATTTCTCCTTTTTTAGACATTAATTGAGTTTCTGGGCATTTAATGTGCATAATTCAAATTTGAACTACAAGCATAGGATCCAGTGCACCAACGTTGTTTGAAAAATCACCTGTGTGTCCTTGGGTAAATTTATAGGTCCCATGCAAGATATTCGAGTGAAATTCAAACATTTCGGCATCGTGGCTTTGCCGGAAAGATTGAGAAACATGATTTTTTTAATTCCTGTAATTCAGAAACACGCCTGAAAATCGTGAAACTTGGCATGGTGTCATGACATGTCACCAACATGCTGCGGTAAATTTTTTGGCCGAATTGGGACAAGCTTTGGTGTAAGCTTCTCGCAAATCGGAGCTTTCCTCAAGAAGGCTCATGGTTCCCACAGGGAACGTGTCACCTCCGTGTGTGAAATGACATACATACACTGCCTTTTCCTGCCTTAATTTTGTTACACTACCAGATTAGACCAAATTGAAGTACCGTGCTAAATTTTGGAATTATTCCAGGTTCGTTTGGCCCTTTTTATACATTAATTGAGTTTCTAGGCATTTAATGTGCATAATTCAAATTTGAACTACAAGCACATGCTCCAGTGCACCAAAGTTGTTTGAAAAATCACATGTATGTCCTTCGGTGAATTTCTAGGTCCCATGCAAGAAATGTGAGTGAAATTCAAACATCTGGGCGTCGTGGCTCGGCTAGAAAGATTGAGAAACTTGGTTTTTTTAATTCCTGTAATTCCAAAACAAGCCTGAAAATCATGAAACTTGGCATGGTCTCATGACATGGCACCAACATGATGCGGTAATTTTTTCGCTGAATTGTGACAAGCTTTGGTGTAAGCGTCTTGCAAACCGGCGCTTCCCTCAAGAAGGCTCGTGGTTCCGAGAGGGAACGTTAAACGTCCGTGTGCGAAACGACATACGTACACTGCCTTCTCCCGTCTTAATTTTTTTTACACAGCCAGATTAGACCAAATAGAAGTACTGTGCTAAAATTTGGAATTATTTCGGGTTCGTTTCGCCTTTTTTATACATTAATTGAGTTTCTAGGCATTTAATGTGCATAATTCAAATTTCAACTACAAGCACAGGCTCCAGTGCACCAACGTTGTTTGAAAAATCACATGTGTGTCCTTGGGTGAATTTCTAGGTCCCATGCAAGAGATTCGAGTGAAATTCAAACATCTGGGCATCGTGGCTCTGCCGGAAAGATTGAGAAACTTGGTTTTTTAATTCCTCTAATTCCAAAACACGCCTGAAAATTATGAAACTTGGCATTTGTGTCATGACATGGCACCAACATGCTGCGGTAATTTCTTTGGACAAATTGGGACAAGCTTTGGTGTAAGCTTGTTGCAAACCGGAGCTTCCCTCAAGAAGGCTCGTGGTTCTGGGAGGGAACATGTCACCTCCGTGTGCGAAACGACATACGTACGCTGCCTTCTCCCGCCTTATTTTTTTTACACAGCCAGATTAGACCAAATAGAAGTACCGTGGTAAATTTTGGAATTATTCTGGGTTCGTTTTGCCTTTTTATACATTAATTGAGTTTTCGGGCATTTAATGTGCATAATTCAAATTTGAACTGCAACCACAGGCTCTAGTGCACCAACGTTGTTTGAAAAATCACCTGTGTGTCCTTGGGTCAATTTCTAGGTCCCATGCAAGATATTCGAGTGAAATCCAAACATCTGGGCGTCGTGGCTTTGCCGGAAAGATTGAGAAACATGGTTTTTAATTCCTCTAATTCAAAAACACGCCTGAAAATCATGAAACTTGGCATGGTCTCGTGACATGGCACCCACATGCAGCGGTAATTTTTTTGGCCGAATTGGGACAAGCTTTGGTGTAAGCGTCTTGCAAACCGGAGCTTCCCTCAAGAAGGCTCGTGGTTCCGAGAGGGAAAGTGTCATGTCCGTGTGCGAAACGACATACGTACACTGCCTTCTCCCGCCTTAATTTTTTTACACAGCCAGATTAGACCAAATAGAAGTACCGTGCTAAATTTTTGAATTATTCTGGGTTTGTTTTCCTTTTTTATACACTAATTGAGTTTCTTGGCATTTAATGTGCATAATTGAAATTTGAACTACAAGCACAGGCTACAGTGCACCAACGTTGTTTGAAAAATCACACGTGTGTCCTTGGGTAAATTCTAGGTCCCATGCAAGATATTCGAGTGAAATTCAAACATCTGGGCATCGTGGCTTAGCCGGAAATATTGAGAAACATGATTTTTTTAATTCCTGTAATTCAAAAACACGCCTGAAAATCATGAAACTTGGCATGGTGTCATGACATCATGCTGCGGTAAATTTTTTGGCCGAATTGGGACAAGCTTTGGTGTAAGCTTCTTGCAAACCGGAGCTTCCCTCGAGAAGGCTTGTGGTTCCGAGAGGGAACGTGTTATCTCCATGTGTGAAACGACATACATACACTGCCTTCTCATGCCTTAATTTTTTTACACTACCAGATTAGACCAAATAGAAGTACCGTGCTAAATTTTGGACTTATTCCAGGTTCATTTGGCCCTTTTTATACATTAATTGAGTTTCTGGGCATTTAATGTGCATAATTCGAATTTGAACTACAAGCACAGGCTCTAGAGCACCAAAGTTGTTTGAAAAATCACATGTTTGTCCTTGGGTGAATTTCTAGGTCCCATGCAAGAAATGGGAGTGAAATTCAAACATCTGGCGTCGTGGCTCACCCAGAAAGATTGAGAAACTTGGTTTTTTAATTCCTGTAATTCCAAAACACGCCTGAAAATCATGAAACTTGGCATGGTCTCGTGACATGGCACCAACGTGCTGCGGTAATTTCTTTGGACGAATTGGGACAAGCTTTGGTGTAAGCGTCTTGCAAACTGGAGCTTCCCTCAAGAAGGCTCGTGGTTCCGAGAGGGAACATGTCACGTCCGTGTGCGAAATGACATACGTACATTGCCTTCTCCCGCCTTAATTTTTTTACAATGCAAGATTAGACCAAATAGAAGTACCGTGCTAAATTTTGGAATTATTCCGGGTTCGTTTCGCCTTTTTTATACATTAATTGAGTTTCTGGGCATTTAATGTGCATAATTAAAATTTTAACTACAAACACAGGCTCCAGTGCACCAACGTTGTTTGAAAAATCACATGTGTGTCCTTGGGTGAAGTTCTTGGTCCCATTCAAGAGATTTGAGTGAAATTCAAACATCTGGGCGTCGTGGCTCTGTCGAAAAGATTGAGAAACTTGGTTTTTTAATTCCTGTAATTCTAAAACATGCCTGAAAATCATGAAACTTGGCCCGGTGTCATGACATGGGACCAACATGCTGCAGTAATTTTTTTGGCCGAATTGGGACAAGCTTTGGTGTAAGCTTGTTGCAAACCGGAGCTTCCCTCAAGAAGGCTCGTGGTTCCGAGAGGGAACGTGTCACGTCCGTGTGTGAAACGACATACATACACTGCCTTCTCCCGCCTTAATTTTTTTACACAGCCAGATTAGACCAAATAGAAGTACCGTGCTAAATTTTGGAACTATTCTGGGTTCGTTTCGCCTTTTTATACATTAATTGAGTTTCTGGGCATTTAATGTGCATAATTCAAATTTGAACTACAAGCACAGGCTCTAGTGCACCAACGTTGTTTGAAAAATCACATGTGTGTCCTTGGGTGAATTTCTAGGTCCCATGCAAGAGATTCGAGTAAAATTCAAACATCTGGGTGTCGTGGCTCGTCCGGAATGATTGAGAAACATGGTTTTTTAATTCCTGTTATTCCAAAACCCGCTTGAAAATCATGAAACTTGGCATGGTCTCATGACATGGCACCAACATGTTGTGGTAATTTTTCTGTCCGATTTACGAAGGGGCCCACATTAACAATCAACAAAGTCATTTTGGAACAAGTGTTGTCACATTACAAATCGGAAGCACATGTATTATTGAAACCGTGGGCGTTCGACTTACCAATTACATGCGGCCACGCGTCCCCTTTTTTATTGGCTAGGAGGTGCCATGCGGGGTAGCTATTTGAGTACGGGAGGCGTGCGATCAGACCCAGCGCGTGCTCATCGGGGGGAGAGCCCTTTGACCGCTACCCGCCGCGTACCTCCCTCCCAACATCTCCATTAATGGCGCTCGAGCACCTATTCTACGACGTGGCTATATGTCTCACTGGACTGAGATTTAAGAGAGAAAAATGAAAATCTTAAAAGAAAGTTTTGCATGTATCTTGATGTAAGATCTGACGGACCTATATAGCATCAACTGCAACTTATAGCAAGCATGATTAATATAAGGACGATGACATTGGATAATAATTGTCTTACATATTTATAAACATAATTAAAAAAAGCCACATGCGGCAATGCTCGATATACACATGGGAAAAAGAAGAGGGAACACAATGATCTGGCTCGCTGATCTCTACTTTCTTGATGCGTTGCTGCAGGCCACGAGAACTAGTCTCCGCGTCGGGTGGCGACAAGCTCTTTCTTGTCCTCCAGATGCTGGTTGAGAGCATCCACGGATTCCTCCACCAGCCTTCTGTGCTCGATACGCAGCATGGCATTCTCGTCCATAAGTTTCTCGACGATGATGCCGGTTCTCTACAACAAGGTTGTGGTCTGCTCCTGCTGCTCTGCACTTCCGATGATCTTCGCCCTCAGCAGGTCGCGCTCGGCCCGGAGCTTCGCATTGCTCTCATTTAGTTGCCGGATGACATCGGTAGACTGTTCGAATGAGGCTTTTAGGTCATCCTGCAACCTCTCCCACCTGGAGATCTGATCCATCTTCCTAAGGACGAAGGCACGCATGCACCTATAAGAGTCGTTGCCTGCCTGCAAGACATTTTCCCAAGCCACCGCGGCGCGGGAGGACATCTCTGCTGCACTCGCGGCACGGCAGGACATCTCTTCTGCTTCCGTGGCGCGGCCGGACCAGTCTGCTGCATCGACGGTGCGGCGGGTCCTCCGTGCTGCTTCGGCGGTACAGCAGGACATCTCTCCTGCTATGTCCGTGCAGCGGGACATGTTGGCTGCTTTTGCAGCGAGGAAGGACATCTCTCGTGCTTCCTCTTCTAGGCTCGCCTCTCCCTGGTGGCAATCGCTCGACCCAGAAATCACGCTGGCCATGGCGGACGCAAGGGAACGATGATGAATGACTTGTTTGTTTTTGACTTTTTGTGGATGAGGAGTTGAGGAGGAATGTGCAGTCATCTTGGAGTAGTAGTATTTATAACCGCCTAGCAATACGCTCCTAAGTGGGAAACCATTTAGGTTTTGATCGGTGTGAACAGGTTTGCAATTTTGGAATGTGACGGGACACGGCCTCCCTGTTCTGCTAAAAAAATTGTGACGGGACGCATGCTCAAAATTTACTGATAGTTATAAGTGCGACACTATTCTCGGAAGGCGTAACGTGGGCACGTACGCCTTCTCGGCCGCGTACGTGGCGTTTGCACCATAGGGTACACCGCAATAGGCAATGTCAGCACACGACTTGTTCCAACAACCGTTTGCACTCGTTATTACCATCACGCATGCTTCTTTTAATTAGAATGGGTGTGCCTGTCTAGCGCACACACGATGATCTATCTAACTGTTTCAGTTTGTTGTGGCTAATCGCAAACAGTTCATCCATGTGAAGTGTATGCCATCAACCGCAGACACTTTGATCTAGCTTACCCATTTCTGTTATGTTGCCTAATCGCAAACAGTTAATCCTTCTGAAGTGTATGCCCTCAATCACACACACCTTGATCTGGCTGACCATTTCTTTTGTGTTTCCTAATCACAAATAGTTCATCCGAGTGAACCGTATGCTATATATCGCACACACCTTCATCTGGCTGTCCCATTTATTTTGTGTTGCCTAATCACAAACAGTTCATCCAAGTGAACCATATGCTCTATATCGCACACACCCTCTTCAGGCTGCCTGTTTCTTTTGGTCCGCCTCATCGCAAATAGTTCATTGGACTGAATGGTATGCCCTGGATCGCACACACAACTAAAATCTGAACCATGTCTGATGCATCCTCCGTTGCAAATGTTTTGCACATTTTTGATGGTTTTTTACATCCCTGTTTGTGATAAATGCATCGCACACAATTTCATGAAAGGGTCTCTGATCGTAGTGTCGCGTTAGCAGCATCCTGCAGTAGTGCACTTGCATGAATTTCAGCTTCCTAGAGAGGGCAGTCCGAAATGAAGGGTCCAGGCTTTTTGCACTTGAAACAGGTGTATTCTCCAGTAGGTTTTGGTGAAGATTTTGAACTTTCAGAGTTGCTTGAACCTTTCTTCCAGAACTAGCTCTTCCTGTTGAGATGTAGGAATCTTTTTGTGATCAATGCTAGATCCTTGCTGAGCCTGTCTGGGTCATCCGAATCTTCTTCACATTTCCATCCGAGGAAGAATCTTCAACATCCTTGAGAGCATGATTTTTGCACTGACTAGATCCATAGATATCTTTTTTTCTCTTCTTCTTGTTCCTCGTGAGTGTTCATTCTTTCCATGACATCAGTAGAGTTGAGAGTCTTGAAGTCATAACACTCATGAATCATGAGGACAAGGGTGTCAAAAGAACTATCAAGTGATCGAAGCAGTTTCTTCACAACTTCATGGTCAGTGAGTCTTTGGCGCCGAGACCTTGAAGCTCATTTGCTATGTCACTAAGACGGTCAAAGGTTTGCTGACAGCTTTCATTTCCAATGCGCTTGATGTGATTGCATTCTGCTTGAAGAGAATTGATTCGAGCTTGCTTTTGAGTTGAAACTCGTTCATTGATCTTCTCGGGACATCCCACAAATCCTTCGTAGTTTCACACTGGCGATATTGCAGAAATTTTGTCCGAGAGAGATGGCCACCAATTTCATCTTTGGATTGAGCATCCATCTGAATGAGTTTCTTCTCCTTGTTAGTTGGGGCTTGAGGTATAGCAACGGCCAACCCAACCTGCACCACATTCCACATATCATCATCTATTTCTCGGAGACGGATCTTCATCTTCTCCTTCCTAATGGGACAATCCGTTCCGTCAAAGATGGGAATCTTGAGATGCGATTTGTAGCTCACAGAAGACATACTTAAAGTCCAAAGTTGTTAGACTAAAATGAGCATAGTCAAGGTGAACCTGGCTCTGATACCAATTGTAGGAATGAAGTGTGTCTACCAGAGGGGGTGAATGTGAGTTTTAAATTTTCTTTGGAAAACTCAAAACTCTCAGAACCCAATAGCGGAAATGAAGGAAAAACAAACTACATCTAACTAAAAACTAAGCACCGAATGGAAACTAAACATGCATCAAAACAAATCACATGATGGAAAATATATCAAATGGAAACATGAGTAATAGAGATAACCAGTGGTGCTCGATGGCCATAGGGAATTTGTTTGACCAGTTCGTCCTTCTATACAAAAACTACGTCTGGTTGGAGGGCTTGTGACTTAACATGGAAGATAAACTCTCTTCACCCTATTCTCCTTGGCAATCGATGCGTCAACCCATGCTGATTAGTCGTGGTAGATAGTTGAAGGCGGTCTCCAGACCTTTACAGACTTCTTCTTCGAGAACCACAATCATTGTTAGTTTCTAAAGAAATTGACACCTAACCATTTAGACAGTTTGCAGCTCTCAAGAGTAATAGGCGGAGCGTACTGGACTTAGATTCGAGTGACGTGGAACCACTATCTAATTCTTCAGCTCTAAGGGTTTTCTCTCGGTGGATTTTAAACTCAAATTGCTCAGAGAGTTGGTTGCTCAACAATCTTCTCAGAATCAGACGGACCAGCCACCAGACAAAGCCGACGCAGGGTGGCTCTTTATAGCCTCAGCCTTCCCAGATGGGAAATGACCATTTTGGACATGCGGTCCAGTCAATGGCCAATCGACACATTTGTGATGGTCAGATTTTGGAGCAACGGTAACATTACTTGAGGAACAAGTAAAGCTAACTCCTCGGTCCGAGAAAAATCTCTCGCGGCGAAGAAGATCATTATCTCTTGCTAACAAGTATTTTCTCGGAACACAAAGAGATTTCTCTCACAACTTCCATAGGATTTGGGTTTAGCATCGGAGAATCAAAGTTTCGAACGCTACACCCCTCTTAACAGTATGGTGGTCCTACGACTCAATGAATGAAGAACAAGAATGCAATAAATGCTACGTCTTCACTTTGTCTTCATTCTTCCTCAAACGTAGTCATCTTCTTCGAATAGACACCGAACCAATTGCTTGAGCTTAAGCAATTTTTAGGGGTCACTCTTGTTGACATCATCTTCAGTGATAACCTTCGTTCCAACAAAGGGAGATTATATTTGTTGTTTGCATCAAACTGTTCGACATCTCAGGGACCTGTTACTTTGTGTGCACTAGCAAACACATAAGTACCATACTGTTTATGTCAACAAATCCAAAACATAAGGGGCCTATCAATGCTCCAACATGTATTGGTAAGGAAGAACGAGGATCAGGCTCCGGGCTATCAGTACTAAGCTATTGCAGATTGTGGAGAATGGGTACACGATTCAACATCCAGAAACACCCACTCCTGAAGATGAATCTAACATCCACCTGAATTTACAAGCAAAAGATATCATATGGAGCAGCTTGTTGAGAGGAATGTTCATTCCATCGAGAGACGTTGAAACTCCAAAGCTACTCTGGGATGACTTAAAAATTGTCGATAATGGAATAATTCTCCAAACAAAATCCCACACTGATATGCTTCGTGTCGGTGTTCTGGGAACGGGGGTACCCAGACTTGCCTGTCTGCGGCCCACGGCGTGACTCCATCGACGGCCTGGTACGACCCACCTTCAACATCAACAACACAAGACCCTCGCGAGGGGCCAAGCCTCACGAGGCGGACAACGCCAAGACCTCCAGAAGGAGCGGCCTCCTTAGGCTGGCTCCTGAGGAGAGGAGATTTCTATGCAAGCCCTCACCTCGTGAGGTTCGGATGATGCAAGCCATGACGACCGAGGCCAGGCGGGCGCCAGCGGGCGCAGCACTGCAGGTTTCCTCTTTGGTGCTAAAGGGGCAAGCACAGGTGCAAAGTCCCGAGGAATCAGCCAAAGGTTTCCATTTCTATGCAACAAGACCAAGACCGCCAGGACGGCAGGACGGAGGTCATCGCCGAGCCCACCACGGCATCATGACCAGAAGCTTTGCAGGCAAAGACCAGCTTTCGTCAGGATAAGATGTACTAGTTGTCTCCCTTCAAATTTGGTCGTTGTGGGATCCCTTCCCGCCTTCGTTTTGGGGGAAAAGGACCAAGTCCACTATAAGTATAGCCTAGCCACCACCTTAGACAGGGATGGATCCATGTGATAGCCTGGTTTTTGCCCTCTTTTCTTTGCTTGATTTTCAGTTGGTTTGAATTTGAAATTTGGAGTTTTGAATCTTTTCATATGGACTTAATTAAACAATTGGGTACCCCTTGGCTTTCACCAAAGTGTCCCATTTCCCTCTCTAACCATCATTCCCACTCTGGTTCACCTCAAAATAATATTTGGAATATTTTTCTTAAATGAAAAATATTCATTTCCCTCTCTTAAACCCTAGCTAGCTCAATGTGCTCCAAAGCAACCCCAATTTTTCTTGCCCACAAAAATCTGAGAAAATTCACAAATATTCTTTGAACCCTAGGGCACCTTCCCGAGCAAAAATATTTCATCACTTTTTGGAGTATTTTTGCTACAGAAAATATTTTCTGTTCTGGACAGAAATGGTGGTTTCTACAACAACTACCATTTTACTTGCTCCATTGTGGCTGGTTTTTCTTGAGCATCATCACCTTAGTAGATGATTGCTAACCTCCAGAGCCCAGCTCCCAACTCCCAGCTGTTTGACCACAGTAAGCTCTCAAAGTTACTGATCGGAAACTTACTAGGCAGTTGAAATCTATCCTACTGCGTCTGGGTCCAAACCAATAGTGGAAATCTTTAAAACTACCAAGAACAACAAGCCAGACATGAAATTTGGACTTAGGTCGGCCTGAGGGCAGAGGTCACGTGGTGACCACACATGTACATGATGCCAACTTGTGTGTCAACGCGCTCTGCGTCGCGACCGAGCTTCTGTTGCTCGCGTGCTCGCTGCCCCGACTGGCTAAGCTTGCGAAACGTCGCCACAGTCTTCGTCCAAGCTCTCTTAACTCCCTCCAGGCGCTCGCCGATGCCGGAGCTCGCCGCAGCGAGCACGGGCGCGGTCCGGCCAACGTAATAGTGTGGCGCGCACTGTGCTCGTCGTCACCCCAGTGCCGTTGTGCTCGTCCCCATTCGCCCACAGTCCCCGCGTGATCTACGTCGCCTTCTCCTCCTCTTACTAACACCGTTCATCACCGGGCGCCGTGTCCAGGTGTCCACTGGCAGAGCCCGGATCCCCCCTCGACGCTTAGCTATAAATGGAGCCCTCTGTCGGTGTCAAAACCGGTGGATCTCGGGTAGGGGGTCCCGAACTGTGTGTCTAAGGCGGATGGTAACAGGAGGCAGGGGACACGATGTTTACCCAGGTTCGGGCCCTCTTGATGGAGGTAATACCCTACGTCCTGCTTGATTGTTCTTGATGATATGAGTATTACAAGAGTTGATCTACCATGAGATCATAGAGGCTAAACCCTAGAAGGTAGCCTATGGTATGATGGTATGTTGTCCTACGGACTAAAACCCTCCGGTTTATATAGACATCGGAGGGGGCTAGGGTTACACATGGTCGGTTACAAGGGAGGAGATCAACATATCCATATTGTCTAGCTTGCATCTTCATAGTCCAACAGTCTGGCCAAAGGATATAGTTCGGCTGTCCGGAGACCCCCTAACCGAGGACTCCCTTAGTAGCCCCTGAACCAAGCTTCAATGACGATGAGTCCGGCGCGCAGTATTGTCTTCGACATTGCAAGGTGGGTTCCTCCTCTGAATACTCCATAGAAGATTTTGAACACCAGAATAGTGTCCGTTTCTGCAAAACAAGTTCCACATACTACCGCAAAGAGAATAATATTTCCACAAATCTAATCCGCTGACACGTTTTGACAACATGACATCACGCCATGGCCCGGTCATTATTCGAACCGTTTTTCTCAACCAGCACCGCACATATCGCGAGGTGGTTTTCTTGACACGTCTTGTCAAAGCAGAGATCGTGTTCCCCTTATTACGGGATTCTCATCAATACGGGCGTGGGTAACCCAACCGCGCCATCAATTACGGCGCTTGGGGAATAAGAAATTTTACCAGGCAAGTGGTGAGGCGCATCGCCTCCTCCGCCCTTATAAAGGGACGAAGATTCACTCTTTTCACCCACGCCTTCTTCCTCCTTGCTTACCCATTCCCGCACACTCGAGCTCTAGAGCCCAAGCTCGTGTTCTTCTTCTCAAACCACTCCAAGCATGTCCGGAGGAGGAGGCAAGTGGACGGAGGAGAACATCAAAAAGTTACAGGAAGCCGGATATCTGGCCGCGGATATCGTGCACCGGCTGCCAGATGCGGGGTAGATCATCCCAACACCCGAACCCCATGAGAGGGTAGTTATTCTTACCCACTTTGTCCGCGGACTGGGATTTCCCATCCACCCGTTTGTCCGCGGGCTCATGTTCTACTACGGGCTGGATTTTCATGATCTGGCCCCCAATTTTATCTCCAACATCTCGGCGTTTATCATCGTGTGCGAGGCATTCCTCTGCATCAAGCCCCATTTCGGCCTGTGGCTAAAGACCTTCAATGTCAAACCAAAGGTGGTGGTCGGCCAGCAAGCGGAGTGCGGAGGCTCCATGGTGGGCAAGATGCCTAATGTCACCTGGCTCGAAGGCTCCTATGTGGAGACCATAAAGGGGTGGCAATCGGGGTGGTTCTACATCACCGAGCCACGTGACACCAACTGGGTGGCGGCCCCCGAATTTCGATCCGGAATCCCCACACGGCTCACCTCCTGGAAAGAGAAGGGCCTATCCTGGGGTTCTTCGGTAGAGCTGACCGGACTCCAGACCTGCATCAGGGACATGATGAGCGAGAAAATCAAGCTCGTCAACATGGTCTAGGTCATGCTCTTCCGCCGGATTCTCCCGTGTCAACAACGAGCATTCAATTTGTGGGAGTTCGACCTGGCCAAGCACCGGACGCTGCGAGAGCTCTATGACACGACGCACGAGGACGTCTGGAGGGTGCTGTTCAAGGGCCCCGAGGTACCTCCTTCCCTCACCGAGGACCGCGGACTCAGCGCAAAGCACTGCGCCAATCCCGTAAGTTTTTATATTTCATAGGGTATCCATTTGCCCCAATTTAATCATGTGCGGGATCTAAGCCTTCCATGCCTTTGACAGGACTGGGTGAAGATAGCGGAGCAGATCGATTGCCTCGCCCCCTGCCGGAAGATACTGCAGATGCTCTCCTGACAGAGATGCTGGTTCCGGCACCTTACAAGGTGCCGGTGAAGAAGGCCAAGAAGAAGGCCGCGGGGACCCGAAAGGGTCTCCGGCGCAAGGTTGTATCGGACTCATCGTCCTTTACCTCCGACGCGCCCTCCTCCCACAAAAACGAGGAGGAGGAAGAGGAAAGCTCTCCCCCTCCAGCCGAGGGAGACAAGAAAAGGAAGGTTGACCCAACTGGGGAGGCCGAAGGGTCCAAGAAGGGCAAGACCCTCCCTCCGGACTGCTCCACGACGGCCGCCTACCGTGACGACGAGTGGCTACCCAGGGTCAAGCCCCTGGAGAAGTCGTAAGTATCCGGACACCATAGTAATTTGTGGTATGTTTTACTGCACTGCTTCTTCTCATGCCGAACATCATTATGCAGTCCGTCCCGAGCTCATCTTGACGTAACTTCGTTGAGCGGTTCGTTGGACTCGTCGGATATGAACAACGGTTCTCTTCCGACCGCCTCCACTCCTTGCCATGCGGACAACGTCGAGGTGTTGTCTCAATAGGCACCGGGCCAAGGGGAGGCCGTCCTGGGGGCGCCTCGAGGCGACCTTCCGGACCCTGGGCGCAAAGGAAGCAGGACTCCCATGGGCTCCAGGTTTGGCCCCCAGCCGAACACTGCACCGGAATCTTCGGTGGTTCTGGACTCCGGCGGGCGACCCCCCGTTAAGGGGGGCAGGCCGCCCGTGCCGGTGTCCTCTGTCTATCTAGAGGCACCGGACAACTTGCTGGAAGCGCTTCTCGACGCTTCCATCAACGAAGAGCATCGTACTATCATGAGTGCGGTGATCGAGAGAGTTCAGTCCACCAAAAACGGACTGACTGAAGCTTGCGCCAGCCTCCTAACAGGCTTTGAGGTAAGCAATCAAAATATAGGAAAATATTACCATATAGATAGTAGCCCCTGATGCTCTATTTGGCGTTCGAGTAGAAAGGCTGAATAGAGGATCAAATGATGACTCAGGAGTCTAATCAGAATATATCTATGTGTATGTGCAGGCTTCGCTGCTGGCTGCTGCCGCAAGTACTGCTGAGGTCTCAGTGATGAAGAAGGACCTGGAGCTGTCCAAGAACGAGCTTGGCCTTACCAAGAGGCATCTCGAGGAGAGCAAAGGTAAGCAATACCTTGCTTATATGAAATAAAAGAAGTTCGGGTGTAATGTAATAGGATCATCATGAATTTCCCAGGAGCCACGACCAAAGTGGCGACCCTGAAGAAGGCGCAGTCCGAGGCCGAAGACAAAGCGGCCGAGGAGCGCATTGAGCGGGAGAAACAAGAAGACCGAGTGTGCGAGGTGCAGCAAGAGCTCGAGGCTCTCGCCAAGAAACATGTGTCCTTGGAGCTTGACTCTAAGACGCGAGAGTCCGAGCTTGAGAAGGCGCTGGAAAGCGCCTGGAGCGCCAAGGCTGAAGCCCACAAGGCCCTCCAGGAGATTGATGCGGTGAAGAAGATAGCCGTGGGTAAGGCATTCATTATGCAAAGCAAACATGTGAAGGAAACTTTCCTTTTTCTTACCCGAGTTCGGAGCTCTCCAGGAGCGTTTGCAGATCTTCCCTGCAGTGTACTGGATGTCGCGGAGTTTTACCGAGCTGAGGAGGGGAGCTCGACATAGAAGTTGTTCTGGTCTCAGTATACTAGGACCGAACACCCCATGCCTTTGAGCGACCAGCTGAAGTAGTTGGTCGAGCTTCACAAGGCGGCCGAACAAGCTAGGAAGGGCCTTATAGTCCGGATGTGGCCTGGCGAGCCCCTGTCCGGCAGCTATTTCGGTCTAGTGAGGCAGCTCGTCAACGCCTGACCACGGCTTGAAGTCATAAAGCGGTCTGTCTGCATCGAGGGTGCATGCAGGGCTTTCGCGCGGGCGAAGGTGCACTAGGCGAAGCTGGACGCCGTGAAGCTGGTGAAGGAGGGGCTGCCGGAGGGCAAGGAGCATCGCTGCCCCGAGATGTACTATGAGAGTGTCCTGAAGGGTTCCCTCCTTGTGGCGGATGAGTGTGCCAAGGATGTAATTTTTGAATGAACATGCTCATGTGATCCTGTAATATGAAACAAGTTCATTTGCGCCATGCGATGCTTTTGTAATTTCAAATATTACCTTCTATGCGGCCGTTTATAAAATCTGAGAGTTGGCCAGTCGTCGGCTTCTGCCCCCATGTAACTAGTACTGGGGTGTTCGGGATAAACCTGAGCACTCTTTACCCCAATGTTGGGTCCTTCAAGGGAGGTGTTCAGCGCAACGATCCAGGCAATCGGACTATAATGCTTTATCACTCTCACTTAGCCATAGAAGTCTACAATTTTAAATTTTGGCGAAGCCCCTAGTATTCAGAAGGCCGAATTTGGGGCGCTATATACGCCTAAGCCGGACAAGCCCGACTCCTCGCCTGAAGCGGAAAAAGTCTTTAAGGACTTGAGACCTCTCGAACAGCGACCAGTCTCTCGCCTTATCATGACAGTAAGTTTTCGGTTTTCTCTACTAAGGTGCTGGTCCGAAAGAACAGGGACACAATCGCAGTACTTCTCCCATCGCTACCTTAGCCGATATAGCGGAACGTAAGGTACCAAAGCATGGGAGCCGGGCAAACCCAACTATGGACCCAAGACATGATTCGGAGCTGATGCATATAATGCTATAAGTTCGGGGTGCCGCACTGTCGAAAGTGTTCGGACTTCTCACGCCGTATTATGGGGTAAACGAAAGCCCCTGGCATACTGACCGTATCCGAGTTTATGGGTGCGGATTGTCGTAAATGGACATAAAGGAAAAAAAGAATGAATAATGCAATAATAGACTAATGCTATGCATTGTTATTTAAATAATACGTCAAGCATACTAGTACAGGTAGTGCAATAAGCAGAAAGTAGGACTATTTGAAATGTCCTATCCAAGGGCAAGTTGCGTATGGATAGTAGAAAGCGGGTATTATTATTAGAGACCACCTGGGGGTTTCCGTGTACATCTTAGCTTCTTGCCGCCTTGGTTGTTCCTTCCCGTAATGTGTCCGGCAATCATACTACCGGAAAGGGCTTCCAGAGAGTTAGACCCTGAAAGAAAAAAGAAATGATAAAGATATACAGCCCCTAGGGCGGTTAAGCCACATTGGGGACGTGCCCTGATCGTGCCCCCACCTATGTCCATGGTATTTTCAGTGCGTAATTATGTACGCGCGTCACGGATTTCATCGCTTGACTGGGACTGGGACGGGGGCCGAATTGCTAGGCGAGCTCTGAACGTGCCAGGCGATCTTGTTGCAGTTTACTCCGGACACGCTTGAAGATGTTCGGGGGTTGTATCGCCGAATTAGTGGTTTGCCTTGAAAGGCTGCTTTGTGCTTCTGTTGCGAGGGCCACAGTGTGCTCTTCCGTGCGGAGCGAGCGTTTTTTGTTTCCATTCACTGTTATGACCCCCCCCCCGAGATCCTGGCATCTTGAGCGCGTAATGCGGTACTGCATTGAATTTTGCAAATGCAGTTTGTGTGAGCAGTGCATGATAGCCACTACGAAACGGGACGATGTCGAAGATTAACCCCTCGCTTCGGAAGTTGTAGGGTGATCCGAAGACTACTTCCAGTGTGATTGAGCTTGTGCAATGGGCCTCTACACCTAGGATGACGCCCTTAAAGGTGGTTTTGGTGGGTTTGATCCAAAACGGATCGATACCCATTTTTCGCACTATATCCTTATAGAGCAGATTCAAGCTGCTGCTGCCGTCCATAAGGACTCGAGTGAGAAGAAATATGTTGATGATGGGGTCTAGGACCAGTGCGGCGGATACACCATGACGGATACTAGTGGGGTGATCCCTGCGATCAAAGATGATCGGGCAAGCAGACCATGGGTTGAACTTTGGGGCAACGGGCTCCATCGCATAGACGTCCCTTAGTGCATGCTTCTGCTCCCTCTTGGGAATGTGGGTTGCGTATATCATGTTCACCGTCTTCACTTGTGGGGGGAACCCCTTCTGTCCTCCCGTGTTCGGCGGCCGGGGCTCCTCCTCGTCATCACTATGCAGCCCCTTGTCCTTGTTTTCGCCATTTAACTTGCCGGCCCGCTTGAACACCCAACATTCTCTGTTTGTGTGATTGGCTGGCTTGTCGGCTGTGCCGTGGATTTGACACGAGCGGTCCAATATGCGATCCAAACTGGACGAAGCCGGAGTACTTCTTGTAAATGGCTTTTTCCGCTGACCGGATCTAGAGCCTCTCAATCCGGCATTAACTGTTGTATCCTCGGTGTTATCGCCGTTATTGCGGCGCTTTGGTCTGTTATGATGTTGTCTGCCGTTGGCATCTTTGGTATCCGAAGTGCTCGGATTCCTCGATGAGTTATTTCTGCGAGCCAGCCAGCTATCCTCGCCCGCGCAAAAGCAGGTCATGAGTGTCGTGAGGGCTGCCATAGACTTCGGCTTCTCCTAGCCAAGGTGGCGGGCAAGCCACTCGTCACGGATGTTGTGCTTGAATGCCGCAAGGGCCTCTGCGTCCGGACAGTCGACAATTTGGTTTTTCTTAGTCAGGAACCGAGTCCAGAATTGTCTGGCCGATTCCCCTGGCTGCTGAGTTATATGGCTCAAGTCATCAGCATCCGGTGGTCGCACATAAGTGCCCTGGAAGTTGTCCAGGAATGCGTCTTCCAGATCCTCCCAACTGCCGACGGAGTCTGCTGGCAAGCTATTCAGCCAATGCTGAGCTGGTCCTTTGAGTTTTAGTGGGAGGTACTTGATGGCATGTAGATCATCATCGCGAGCCATGTGGATGTGAAGGAGGAAATCCTCAATCCATACAGTGGGATCTGTTGTACCATCATATGATTCGATTTTTATGGGTTTGAAACCCTTCGGAAACTCGTGATCCATAACTTCATCAGTGAACCATAGGGGTGTGCGGCGCCTCTGTGCCGGGCTATATCCCGCACAGTTCATATGAGTCTTGTCTGCTGTATTCGGTTCGGCCGGATTTGCTTTTGGCGTATCCGGTGCGACGATCATCGTCCCTTGGTGGCGTGCGTGCCCGTGACCCGTATATTGACCTTGCAAGTTTTTCCTTACTGTCCAATACGTCTCGCAGGTCCCGTGTGTTGCCCCAAGCCTTGGTATTTTGGATTGAGTGGCGGCGGGGTGCAGGCTGAGCTTCAGGCTGAAACACCCCTTTGGCTCGGCCACGCAATAGCCGGTCAGCCGCATCGTACGCTGGTGCATGAGGTTTCAATGCTTCCTCCTCGAGGTGAGGTAGCAACCTGCATTTTGGGTAATTCTTGGAGGGGCGCTCGACTTCGTATTCCTCGACCGCAAGGACTTCGGTCCATCTGTCTGCTAGCGAGTCTTGATCAGCTTGAAGATGTTGTTGCTTTTTCTTCAGGCTATTTGATGTGTCCATAAGCCGGCGCTTGAAGCGCTCCTATTCAACGGGATCCTCAGGCACGATAAATTCTTTGTCACCGAGGATCGCCTCGTCTTCGGAGAGAGGCATGTAATTGTCCTCCTCCGGTTCTCCATCTGTTGCCTACTCTGGAGGGCTAGCTTGTTCTTCCTTCGGCTCTACATCGTGCTGGAGGGGATTGTGGTTGTCTTCGGCGCTATCCGGAGTGTTATTATCTCCTGTGCCGGTATCACTACTTTTGTTGTGGCGGGACTTAGAGCGCACCGCTGATGTCGGCGCTTGGGTTGCTTCTTGGAGGGGTCATCCTCCGCTGTCTTGTCGCCATTGCCTTCTTTGGGGGTGTCCACCATGTATATATCATATGATGAGGTAGCTGCCCAGCGCCTTGTGGGCGGTGGTTCCTGCTCGTCTCCTGCATCGTTGTCCATACCGTCGATGTCTTCGGAGTCAAAGTCGACATTGTCGGTTAAATCATCGACAATGGCTACTAAGTGGGTGGTGGGTGGGCAGTGAATTTCTTCATTGTCCTCATCCCATTCTAGAAAGACATAGTTTGGCCAAGGTTCTCCTGACAGGGAGAGAGTCCTTAATGAATTTATCACATCACCGAAAGGTGGGTGCTGAAAGATATCCGCGGAGGTGAACTCCATGATCGGCGCCCAGTCGGATTCAACTGGCACGGATGTAAGCGGCTCGGAGTCCGTGGCCGGAGATGAACCCAGGGGTTCGGCGACACGCCTCTCGTAAAGGGTGAAGTCAGTATCCGGCTCTATCGCCACTGAGAGTGTGGCCTCCATGGCTGGGTCTATCCCTCCGCTCTCGGATGGCGTGATTTGCTCCGGATTGACGGCCAGAGTAGTTGCAGATGCGATCTCTCGAATATTGTCCGACGGCAGAGTTACGTCATGATCGTCGTGACTGTGTGGTGCACCTGACATGGGCTCGAATCCATTGAAGATCATCTCTCCGCGAATGTCGGCAGTGTAGTTTAAGTTTCCAAACCAGACCTGATGGCCAGGGGCGTAGCTCTCGATCTGCTCCAGATGGCCAAGCGAATTGGCCCGCAGTGCGAAGCCGCCGAATACAAAGATCTGTCCGGGGAGGAAAACCTCACCCTAGACCGCATCGTTACCGATGATCGAAGGAGCCATCAAACCTTATGGCAACGGCACAGTGGAACTCTCAATGAAAGCACCAATGTCGGTGTCAAAACCGGCGGATCTCGGGTAGGGGGTCCCGAACTGTGCGTCTAAGGCAGATGGTAACAGGAGGCAGGGGACATGATGTTTACCCAGGTTCGGGTCGTCTTGATGGAGGTAATACCCTACGTCCTGCTTGATTTTTCTTGATTATATGGGTATTACAAGAGTTGATCTACCACGAGATCGTAGAGGCTAAACCCTAGAAGCTAGCCTATGGTATGATTGTATGTTGTCCTACGGACTAAAACCCTCTGGTTTATATAGACACCGGAGGGGGCTAGGGTTACACAAGGTCGGTTACAAAGGAGGAGATCTACATATCCGTATTGCCTAGCTTGCCTTCCACGCCCAGGAGAGTTCCATCCAGACACGGGACGAAGTCTTCAATCTTGTATCTTCATAGTCCAATACTCCGGCCAAAGGATATAGTCCGGCTGTCCGGAGACCCCCTAACCCAGGACTCCCTCACCCTCCCCAGCCTCCTCGAGCACCATCCACGCCTCCCACACACTCCACAATCTCGTAGATAGCCGTAGCCCGGCCGGGCAGGCCGCGGGCCGCCGTCCCCGAGCTCGAGCTCGAGGGTGATCCCCTCGGGTCGTCTCCGTAGCTCCAGCTCCTCCCAGGCCTGGGCAACCCTTCCAAGGACTCCGCCGCTCTCAGGTGGTGATGTTCCGCCTGGTTGGAGCCCCTGGAGTCGCCTCTGTTCGCCGTCATCTTCGTCTCCGGCAACCTCTGCTCTCTGCCTCCGCTAGAGAGGTTGATTCCGACGCTGTCCGGCCACCCCTAGCTACTCTACGGGTACGGGCAAGTGCGTCTCCGTCTCCTCTCTCGATCCATCCCTCTCATTTTGGCCAAGAAGCCCTTGTAGCCGACATGTGCTCCAGCGAAGCCGCGCCGTCATTTGTTTCCTTCTCCCTCTCCCCCTCACCTTACTAGCGGGGCCCGCTAGTAAGCCACTCAGTATGCGCGCAAAGTGGTACGAGTGGTGGCGCCCCGAGGCTTTACGCCTTTGACGTCACCCCCCAGTATGTTTTTATTGAAATTCTAATTTCATATTTTTCTAGAGAGCTTCAAACAGCCAAACTCTTTAACCATAAGTCCAAATGAATTGATTCTTTTTGCATTGTGTTATTTGTAAAGAAATCTAGGAGCTCACCAAAAATGGGATTTTTCCCTGCTGTCTAGATTTTCTGGTGAATTTTACAAGGGTTCTTGATGTTTTCTTTTTGTGTTTATAAATATTTTCAGAGGGTGAGGCTTGTCTTGAGGATCACTAGGAGGCTTGTGAACCTCATCTGCACTAAGGCAAGCCACAACAACATTTTCATGGTGCCATTACAATAATTGTGATTTTCCTACTTGAATGAATGATTTAATCCACACATTTAAATCACTATTATGTTATTTATATTCTGTTAGTTACTTGTTTAAGTTAATATGCTTGATTTACAGAAAGTTTGAAGCTAACTAAGTTGGTAAAGAAACTAGAATTAATTTTTTTATGAAAGAGTAATATAGTTATGGATATAAGTAATTATATGGAGTTATTTTTCTTGCATGAGAAAAATGTGAAATTTGTTAGAAAAGATTCTGTTTCAAGTAAGGTTTAATCCTAACCAGAGGAGTGTCATGAGTTGTTGATGTTTATGCTTAGTCTGGATATAGTTGACTCAGTCATTTCTGTTGATATGTGATGCATATGTTAGTGTTGCATTTCATGGCATACTATGACACCGGTTATTTTCACTTTAAGTTGAACCTGATAATAACTCAACTTGAATATATCGTTGACCGGGTCATGGTGCCATTGAATCGACTTTTTCCCAGTGCAACCACATTTGCCTTCATGGGAAGGCCTTTATTTGGTCTGTTGTCATGCCTCTAGTCGGTGCCTCCAACTAGGGAAGGTTATGGGCATGCGGTACCCTGGCCTGATAAGCAGACATAACCTTGTGTGCCTGTTGTTGAGTTTATGTTTTAGCCACGACGGTGGTCGTTGTGTCTTTGGTAGACACGGGGCCACCTAGGACTAGCCCAGTGGGGAGTGAGTCGGAGTGGCCGGGAGAGTGTCATGACAATGAAGGGGTTTCGTCGGAATGTCGTTGGTCCACATGAATGGGAGTGCGAGGCCATGGGTTCTGTTGTGTGGGTACAGTGTGCTACCTCTGCAAAGTGTATTAATCTATCGATAGCTGAGTCCACGGTGACGGACACGCTTGAAAGTAGGTCACACCATGGGTCAACGTTTAATAAATCTTGCACACTAAGTTATGAACTTTGCACTGTTAATGATGGCGGGAAGGTCATCTTGTTGTTTGAAACCAAGTGTTTGTTGTGGTTGTGATCGCCGGAAGGATCACCGTTTTAGACCAAATATTGGGCATGGTTTTGGTCGCCGGAAAGATCACGAGACATCCCTAGTTTGTGGTTGGTACGTTTGTGATCCAAGAGCGATCACCGTTGGTAAGCCAAGCTGAGAGATTTTTCTCACAAGAGCATGATCACAGCATGTTCGCTATATTGTTGCATTATTAATAATTGGTTAATTATCATGATATTGTTTGTCATTATGTTTATGTTTGTTGTGAGCTTGCAAGTACATTCAATGTACTGACCTGGCTTGTCATGCCAGATTTCAGGAAAGTCTCGTTCGAAAGGAGTGTTGTCCGAGTCTAGATCGTGTCCACATCGGTGTCCCTGTGCTATGGAGTTCCGCTACGACGTTGTCCCGCTGTTGCATAGTTGTTATGATCGAGGCCCCTTTATGTTCAATAAATAATGTACATATTGTTCAGCTGCACCGTGTGTGACGCTTGGCCTCGTTACCTGTTGTAATATAAACTTTGATTCGCTAGCATCAATAAAGCGGTTGTTTTCTGTACAAAGATGTTGTGTGTTGCCAGAAGATAGGGTCTCTGGGCTGGCAATGCATGGTAAACCGGTTGCTCTGAGCCGGGGTGCCACAACCCAGATCATTCAGACCATCCACTCCCTGACCAGCACACGAGCACACCTCCTGAGGTTGTTCTACCACTGTACTAGTTCATCCTCAGCCAACCTCGAGGCCAATCCACCACAAAGCAGGAGTAGGGATTTAAACTGTAAGGTGGCCCGAACCTGGGTAAACTGTTGTGTACCATTCCCTTCCAGTTCATCGAGCTAGGCTGCGAGATCGACGGGTTGGTAGACTAGGGAGGTTGAGTTCTTCGCACGCACCCCAGAGTTCGAATCTATCTTTGGTTTACGGAGCCCTGAATCCGACCTTTGGCGCGCCAGGTAGGGGTGCGTCGGAGCCTCTCCTCCTCCGGTCGGTTCGTCATCGTTGCGCCGTCCCCATGACTGATGCTCGTCGAGTTCGTGCCGAGCGCCAGGCCGCCCTCGCCGCCCGCGTTGCCCAAGCATACCCTACACGCAATGACGCTCCCCATCACCGGTGGCCAACGTTGCAACTGGTCCCGCGGCCCATCGGCAGCAGGCTTCATCGCTACAGCCTTCTGTGCAGCGCGATCGGCGCACCGCCACTCCGTCCCTGACTCCGGCGGCCGCTTCATCATCCCCCGCCAACCGAGGGCCGGCGAATGTGCGGGCTGCATTGCTCAAGGCACGCGAGCTCCTGCGCTATCGCCTGGCCGATGACCTCTACGAGGACTGGCAGGACCGCATCACCGAGCTCGTCAGCACCGCGGGAGAGGCCCCCGTGTCGTCCCGCTCGCTGCCTCCCCGGCCTCCTCTTGTGAGCAACGTGGACCACAGTGCGCCTCCTCAACCTCCCGGGTAAGACGTCGTTCCCGAGCCAAGTCATGATGCTCCACGGCACGACCTGCCATGAAAGGCACTGGCGTGCAATGAGGAAAGCTGCCAGGTGGTGCGGTGATAACCCACAAGTATAGGGGATCGCAACAGCTTTTGAGGGTAGAGTATTCAACCCAAATTTATTGATTCGACACAAGGGGAGCCAAAGAATATTCTCAAGTATTAGTAGCTGAGTTGTCAATTCAACCACACCTGGAAACTTAGTATCTGCAGCAAAGTGTTTAGTAGCAAAGTAATATGATAGTGATGGTAACGGTTACAAAAGAGTAATGAAAGCAAAGTAATATTTTTGGTATTATGTAGTGATTGTAACAATAGCAAAGGGAAAGTAAATAAGCGTAAACCAGTATATGGAAAGCTCGTAGGCATCGGATCAGTGATGGATAATTATGCCGGATGTGGTTCATCATGTAACAGTCATAACATAGAGTGACACAGAACTAGCTCCAATTCGTCAATGTAATGTAGGCATGTATTCCGAATATAGTCATACGTGCTTATGGAAAAGAACTTGCATGACATCTTTTGTCCTACTCTCCCGTGGCAGCGGGGTCCTAATGGAAACTAAGGGATATTAAGGCCTCCTTTTAATAGAGAACTGGAACAAAGCATTAGGACATAGTGAATACATGAACTCCTCAAACTACGGTCATCACCGGTAAGTATCCCGATTATTGTCACTTCGGGGTTAACGAATCATAACACATAATAGGTGACTATAGACTTACAAGATAGGATCAAGAACTCTCATATATCGATGAAAACATAATAGGTTCAGATCTGAAATCATGGCACTCGGGCCCCAGTGACAAGCATTAAGCATAGCAAAGTCATAGCAACATCAATCTCAGAACATAGTGGATACTAGGGATCAAACCCTAACAAAACTAACTCGATTACATGATAAATCTCATCCAACCCATCACCGTCCAGCAAGACTACGATGGAATTACTCACACACGACGGTGAGCATCATGAAATTGGTGATGGAGGATGGTTGATGATGACGACGGCGACGAATCCCCCTCTTCGGAGCCCTGAACGGACTCCAGATCAGCCCTCCCGAGAGGTTTTAGGGCTTGGCAGCGGCTCCGTATCGTAAAACGCGATGTAATCTTCTCTCTATTTTTTCTCCCCGAAAGCAGTTATATAGAGTTGGAGTTGGAGTCGGGAGGTCTCCAGGGGGCCCACGAGGTAGGGGGCGTGCCCTAGGGGGGCGCGCCCCCACCCTCCTGGAAAGAGTGTGGGCCCCCTGATCTTCATCTTTGGCGATGATTTTTTATTATTTATTGTAAGACATTCCGTGGAGTTTCAGGTCATTCCGAGAACTTTTGTTTTCTGCACATAAAACAACATCATGGCAATTCTGCGGAAAACAGCATCAGTCCGGGTTAGTTACATTCAAATCATACAAGTTAGAGTCCAAAACAAGGGCAAAAGTGTTTGGAAAAGTAGATACGACGGAGACGTATCAACTCCCCCAAGCTTAAACCCTTGCTTTTCTTCAAGCAATTCAGTTGACAAACTGAAAGAAATAAAGAAAAACTTTTACAAACTCCGTTTGCTCTTGTTGTTGTAAATATGTAAAGCAAGCATTCATGTTTTCAGCAAAGATTATAACTAACCACATTCGCAATAACGCATAGGTTTCATGTTTACTCATATAAATAGCATAATCAACTAGCGAGCCATAATAATAAAACTCGGATGACAGCACTTTCTCAAAACAATCATAATATGATATAACAAGATGGTATCTTTCTAGCCCTTTCTGACACCGCAAAACATAAATGCAGAGCACCTTTAAAGATCAAGGACTAACTAGACATTGTAATTCATGGTAAAAGAGATCCAATCATAGTCACACCCAATATAAATTAACAGTGATGAATGCAAATGACCGCTGCGCTCTCCAGCTAGTGCTTTTAATAAGAGGGTGATGACTCAATATAAAAGTAAATAGATAGGCCCTTCGCAGAGGGAAGCAGGGATTTGTAGAGGTGCTAGAGCTCGATTTTGAAATAGAGGTGAATAATATTTTGAGCGGTATACTTTCATTGTCAACATAACAACCAAGAGATGGCGATATCTTCCATGCTACACACATTATAGGCGGTTCCCAAACAGAATGGTAAAGTTTATACCCCCCCTCCACCAACAATCATCAATCCATGGCTTGCTCGAAACAACGAGTGACTCCAACATACATCAGGTCGCAGGGGGAGTTTTGTTTTGCAATTATTTTTGATTTAGTTTGCATAAAGCATGGGACTGGGCATCCCCGTGACCAACCATTTTCTCGTGAGTGAGGAGCGGAGTCCACTCCTCTTGAGAATAACCCGCCTAGCATGGAAGATACAGGTAGCTCTCGTTGTTACACGAGCTATTCGAGCATACAAAACAGGATGATTATTTGAAGGTTTAGAGTTTGGCACATACAAATTTACTTGGAACAGCTGGTAGATACTGCATATAGGAAGGTATAGTGGAATCATCTGGAATAAATTTGGGGTTTAAGGGATTGGATGCACAAGCAGTATTCCCGCTTAGTACAGGTGAAGGCTAGCAAAAGACTGGGAAGTGACCAACTAGAGAGCGACAACAGCCATGTACATGCATTAAAATTAATAAACATTAGATGCAAGCATGAGTAGGATATAATCCACCATGAACATAAATATCGTGAAGGCTATGTTGATTTGTTTCAACTACATGCATGAACATGTGCCAAGTCAAGTCACTTAAATCATTCAGAGGAGGATACCACCCCATCATACCACATCATAACCATTTTAATAGCATGTTGGCACGCAAGGTAAACCATTATAATTCATAGCTAATCAAGCATGGCACAAGCAACTATGATCTCTAATTGTCATTGCGAACATGTTTATTCATAACAAGCTGAATCAAGAACGATGAACTCATCATATTTACAAAAACAAAAGACGTTGAGTTCGTACCAGCTTTTCTCATCTCAGTCAGTCCATCATATATCATCATAATTTCCTTTCACTTGCACGACCGAACGATGTGAATAACAATAAGAGTGTGCGTGCATTGGACTAAGCTGGAATCTACGAGCATTCAATAAACAAGAGAAGACAAAGCAATATGGGCTCTTTTGTCAGATAAACAATAATGCATATAAGAGCCACATCAAAAATTTAATCATGGTCTTCTCCTACTGACCCCCGAAGAAAAGAAAAGAAATAAAACTATTTACACGGGAAAGCTCCCAACAAGCAAAAGAAGAACGGGAAATATTTTTTGTGTTTTCTTTTTAATTACTACTACAAGCATGGAAATTAAACTGATTAAAAGCTACAAATAAATTTTTTGGTTTTTCGTAAGGTTTGTTAAACACACAAGAAGAAAGCATAAAAGGAAATAAACTAGCATGGATGATACAATGAAAAAGTATGAGCACCGACATCTAGCAATGAGTGTGTGAGCATGAATGTAATGTCGGTGGGAAATACGTACTCCCCCAAGCTTAGGCTTTTGGCCTAAGTTGGTCTATGGCCAGGGCTGGCCTGGCGGATATCCATAATAATAGTTGTTGGGGTCGTACTGTGATGCAGCGGCTATCGCCTCCTGAGCTGCAGTGTGGTGACGAGCGGCCTCCGCTCTCCTCTCGTACTCATCTGCCTCCTCTCTGGTAATAGTATATCCTCCTCTTGCCTGATAATCAAAGAAAGCAGGAGCAAGGAGAGTAATACGGACAACACGGCGTCTATCAAAGATTAATCGATATTGGAGAGGTGATTCATTCCTCCCAACAAAATGGTGGTGAACCATAGCATTAAAATCTTGATAGGCAGGAGGTAATTCAATATCATCTTCGCACACATCTATACCAAGAAAATTAGCTACGGGGGTTGCATAAATTCCACCAAAGAAATCTCCATTACGTCTATTAAGATGCAACCTACGTGCAACAATGGCTCCCAAATTATATGATTTGTCTCCTAACACAGCACTCCTACTGAGGTCAGGGACACACACGTGACATGCCTCATCTTTACCATTTATGCATCTACCTATGAAGAGAGCAAAATAATGTATGGCAGGAAAGTGAATGCTCCCTATGGTAGCTTGTGTAATATCTCTAGATTCTCCCACAATTATATTAGCAAGAAAAACTCTAAATTCAGATTTGCGAGGATCCCTTATACTACCCCATTGTGGAAGTTTGCAGGCAGTGGTAAAATCATCTAAGTCCATGGTATAAGATTTATCATAAAGATCAAACAGGACAATTGGAGAATTACGTGAAGTCGAAAATTCAAACTTCCTCACAAAGGAGCTAGTGAGCTCATGATACTGACTGCACTTCTCTTCCTCGAAGCTCACGAGATCAGGCTTACGCAAATATGCGTTGAATTCTTCTTTTATTCCTGCTTGATTCATAAAATTTTCAGAAGGCCACTCACAAGGACGCACTGCAGCGTCTCTTGGTGGATCTTCGTCAGCATCACGCATTGCAAGCCTAGGTCCTTGCTTCCTTGAGGAGCCACCTTGGAACATTTTCCTAAGCATTTTTCTTCCTCTAAAAAATTCTGAAATTTTTTAGTAACTTCAAAATAAAAGTAAACCAAACTCAATAATATTGATAGCAACTACTCCTACAAGTGCCTAGGGCCTATATCATGCATCAAAACTACTTTTGACCATATAAATTTGACATGCAAGCTCAAGAACAGGGTCACCTAAGCAGCAAAAATTTGCAATGGATAAAGTACTAGAACAAAAACTAATTGGAACAATGGAGGAGTCACATACCAAGGAACAATCTCCCCAAGCAGTTTTTGAGAGGAGCTTTGAGCAAGGAGATTGAAAATTACAGCAAAGAGGGCTGGAACTCGTGCTTGAGTTGGTTTTTCGTGTTTGTGGGATGATGAAGAAGAAGATGGGTGCAGGAATAAGTGAAGGAGGGCCACCGTGGGCCCACGAGGCAGGGGGGCGCGCCCTAAGGGGGTGAGCGCGCCCTCCACCCTTGTGGCAAGGTGGTTGGCCCCCCTGGTGTGTTATTTGTTCCATAAATCCTCAAATATTCTAGAAAAAATCATATTTAATTTTCAGGGTATTTGGAGAACTTTTATTTTCGAGGTATTTTTATATTGCACGGATAATCAGATAACAGATAGAAAATTATTTATTTTTACTTTATTTGAACTAAATAACAGAAAGTATAGAGAGGGTACAGAAGGTTGTGCTTCTAGTTTCATCCATCTCATGCTCATCAAAAGGAATCCACTAACAAGGTTGATCAAATCTTGTTAACAAACTCATTCCGATTGACATGAAACCGAAGAAATTTTGAGTAACACTAGGTTACCTCAACGGGGATATGCACATCCCCAATAATAAGTATATCATATTTCTTCTTGACAGTAGGAAGAGGAAATTCAAAACCTCCCAATATAATCGATGGAATTTTTCCGATAGAATTGATACTATGAACTTGAGGTTGTTTCCTCGGAAAGTGTACCGTATGCTCATTACCATTAACATGAAAAGTGACATTGCCTTTGTTGCAATCAATAACAGCCCCTGCAGTATTAAGAAAAGGTCTTCCAAGAATAATAGACACACTATCGTCCTCGGGAATATCAAGAATAACAAAGTTCGTTAAAATAGTAACGTTTGCAACTACAACAGGCACATCCTCACAAATGCCAACAGGTATAGCAGTTGATTTATCAGTCATTTGCAAAGATATTTCAGTAGGTGTCAACTTATTCAAGTCAAGTCTACGATATAAAGAGAGAGGCATAACACTAACACTGGCTCCAAGATCACATAAAGCAGTTTTAATATAGTTTCTTTTAATGGAGCATGGTATAGTAGGGGCTCCTGGATCTCCAAGTTTCTTTGGTATTCCACCCTTAAAAGTATAATTAGCAAGCATGGTGGAAATTTCAGCTTCTGGTATCTTTATTTTATTTGTAACAATATCTTTCATGTAATTAGCATAAGGATTCATTTTGAGCATATCAGTCAATCGCATACGCAAAAAGATAGGTCCAATCATTTCAGCAAAGCGCTCAAAATCCTCATCATCCTTTTTCTTGGATGGTTTGGGAGGAAAAGGCATGGGTTTCTGAACCCAAGGTTCTCTTTCTTTACCATGTTTCCTAGCAACAAAGTTTTTCTTATCGTAACGTTGATTCTTTGATTGTGGGTTATCAAGATCAATAGCAGGTTCAATTTCTACATCATTATCATTACTAGGTTGAGCATTATTATGAACATCATCATTAACATTTTCATTAGGTTCATGTTCATTGCTAGATTGTGTTTGAGCATCAGACATAGAGATATCATTTGGATTATCAGGTGGTTCAGCAATAGGTTCACTAGAAGTTTGCACAGTTCTATCACTTTTCTTTTTCTTCTTTTTAGAAGAACTAGGTGCATCAATATTATTTCTCTGAGAATCTTGCTCAATTCTCTTAGGGTGGCCTTCGGGATACAAAGGTTCCTGAGTCATTCTACCAGTTCTAGTAGCCACTTTAACAGCATAATCATTTTTCTTACTATTCATCTCATTGAGCAATTTTTTTGAGCTTTAAGTACTTGTTCTACTTGAGTGGTGACCATAGAAGCATGTTTGCTAACAAGTTTAAGTTCACCTCTAATATTATCCATATAATCACCCAAGTATTTGATCATATCAGCATTTTGTTTTAATTGTCTACCAAAATAATCATTGAAGTCTTCTTGCTTAAACATAAAATTATCAAACTCATCCAAGCATTGACTAGCAATTTTAGTAGTAGGGATTTCAGCTTTATCATACCTATAGAGAGAATTTACCTTTACTACCTGTGTCGGGTTATCGAGATCTGGAGGTTCTTCAATAAATAAAGGATTAATATCATATGTTTCTTCAATAGGCGGTAAATTAAGACCATGTATTTCTTCAATAGGAGGTAAATTCTCAACATATTCAGCTTTAATACCTTTTTCTTTCATAGATTTCTTTGCCTCTTGCATATCTTCAGGATTGAGAAATAAAACACCTCTCTTCTTCGGAGTTGGTTTAGGAATAGGATCATTAATTGGAGTAGGAGCTAGCTCAGGAGGTGCCCAATTATTTTCATTTGTCAACATATTATTCAATAAGATTTCAGCTTCATCCGGTGTTCTTTCCCTGAAAAGACAACCAGCACAACTATCTAGATAATCTCTGGAAGCATCGGTTAGTCCATTATAAAAGGTATCACGTATTTCATTTTTCTTAAGAGGATGATCAGGCAAAGCATTAAGTAACTTGAGAAGCCTCCCCCAAGCTTGTGGGAGACTCTCTTCTTTAATTTGCACAAAGTTGTATATTTCCTTTAAAGCAGCTTGTTTCTTATGAGAAGGGAATATTTAGCAGAGAAGTAATAGATCATATCCTGGGTACTACGCACACAACAAGTATCAAGAGAATTAAACCATATTTTAGCATCACCCTTTAATGAGAACGGAAATATTTTGAGGATATAAAAGTAGCGAGATCTCTCATCATTAGTGAACAGGGTGGCTATATCATTTAATTTAGTAAGATGTGCCACAACAGTTTCAGATTCATAGCCATGAAAAGGATCAGATTCAACCAAAGTAATTATATCAGGATCAACAGAGAATTCATAATCCTTATCAGTAACACAGATAGGTGAAGTAGCAAAAGCAGGGTCAGGTTTCATCCTAGAATTTATAGATTGCTTATTCCATTTAGCTAATAACCTTTTGAGTTCATATCTATCTTTGCAAGCTAAAATAGCTAAAGAAGCTTCTTGATCAAATAAATAACCCTCAGGAATAACAAGTGATTCTTCATCATCACTTTCATCATCATAATCAGATTCAATATTTTCAATCTCTCTAGCCCTACCAAGTCGTTCCTCGAGAAAATCACCAAGTGGCACAGTAGTATCAAGCATAGAAGTAGTCTCATCATAAGTATCATGTATAGCAGAAGTAGCATCATCAATAACATGCGACATATCAGAACGAATAGCAGAAGCAAGTTTAGGTGTCGCAAGCTTACTCATAACAGAAGGTGAATCAAGTGCAGAGCTAGATGGTAGTTCCTTACCTCCCCTCATAGTTGAGGGATAAATTGTTGTCTTAGCGTCTTTTAAATTCTTTATAGTGTTCAGCAGATATAAATCCCAAGTGACTCAAAGAATAGAGCTATGCTCCCCGGCAACGGCGCCAGAAATTAGTCTTGATAACCCACAAGTATAGGGGATCACAACAGCTTTCGAGGGTAGAGTATTCAACCCAAATTTATTGATTTGACACAAGGGGAGCCAAAGAATATTCTCAAGTATTAGCAGCTGAGTTATCAATTCAACCACACCTGGAAACTTAGTATCTGCAGCAAACTGTTTAGTAGCAAAGTAATATGATAGTGATGGTAACGGTAACAAAAGAGTAATGAAAGCAAAGTAATATTTTTGGTATTATGTAGTGATTGTAACAATAGAAAAGGGAAAGTAAATAAGCGTAAACCAGTATATGGAAAGCTCGTAGGCATCGGATCAGTGATGGATAATTATGCCGGATGTGGTTCATCATGTAACAGTCATAACATAGGGTGACACAGAACTAGCTCCAATTCGTCAATGTAATGTAGGCATGTATTCCGAATATAGTCATACGTGCTTATGGAAAAGAACTTGCATGACACCTTTTGTCCTACCCTCCTGTGGCAGCGGGGTCCTAATGGAAACTAAGGGATATTAAGGCCTCCTTTTAATAGAGAACCGGAACAAAGCATTAGCACATAGTGAATACATGAACTCCTGAAACTACGGTCATCACCGGTAAGTATCCCGATTATTGTCACTTCGGGGTTAACGGATCATAACATATAACAGGTGACTATAAACTTGCAAAATAGGATCAAGAACTCTCATATATTGATGAAAACATAATAGGTTCATATCTGAAATCATGGCACTCGGGCCCTAGTGACAAGCATTAAGCATAGCAAAGTCATAGCAACATCAATCTCAGAACATAGTGGATACTAGGGATCAAACCCTAACAAAACTAACTCGATTACATGATAAATCTCATCCAACCCATCACCGTCCAGCAAGCCTATGATGGAATTACGCACGCATGGCGGTGAGCATCATGAAATTGGTGATGGAGGATGGTTGATGATGACGACGGCGACGAATCCCCCTCTCCAGAGCCCCGAACGGACTCGAGATCAGCCCTCCCGAGAGGTTTTAGGGCTTGGCGGCGGCTCCATATCGTAAAACGTGATGAAATCTTCTCTCTATTTTTTTCTCCCCGAAAGCTGTTATATAGAGTTGGAGTTGGAGTTGGAGTCGAGAGGTCTCGAGGGGGCCCATGAGGTAGGGGGGCGCGCCCTAGGGGGGGCGCCCCCCACCCTCGTGGAAAGGGTGTGGGCCCCCTGGTCTTCATCTTTGGCGAGGATTTTTTATTATTTATTGTAAGACATTCTGTGGAGTTTCGGGTCATTCCGAGAACTTCTGTTTTCTGCACATAAAACAACATCATGGCAATTCTTCTGAAAACAGCGTCAGTCCGGCTTAGTTCCATTCAAATCATACAAGTTAGAGTCCAAATCAAGGGCAAAAGTGTTTTGAAAAGTAGATACGATGGAGACGTATCATGCGGCGGTCCCAAGCAGAGGCGTGTGCGCTCCCAGCACCGCCACGTCAGGACCACATGCCGCCCGAGGTGGTGGTGCGCGAGCACCAAGATCAGGCTCCACCTCCACGACGGGCCCCGGTGAGTGCGGCAGGCTGCCGCACATTCACCCTGGAGCTGCGCCACGTCATCTCGCCAAGGAAGTTAAAGCCAGACCTTCCTCCATGACATGAAGGCAGCCCCGACCCCGTTGAGTTCCTGCAGCTCAATGAACTGAGCTTCGAGGTGGCCAACGGCGATGAGAAGGTCATGGCGAACTGGTTTCCCATGGCCCTCAAGGATGGCGCATGCTCGTGGCTCCTGAACCTCGCCGCAGGATCCATCTCCTCCTAGGACGAGATGCGGGAGTGCTTCATTGCCAACTTCTAGGGCACTCGCAACCATGCGCCGGCCGCGGGTGAGGTGTGATGCATCAAGCAGCAGCCAGGAGAGACCTTGCACAAATACATCCAGCGCTTCACCAACGTTCGCCTCAAGATCCCCAAGGTGTCAGATGAGGCCGTCATTTCGGCGTTCACCGATGGCGTCCACAACATCAAGATGAAGGAAGAGCTCGCCATACACAAGGACATGTGCTCAGCCCTGGAGATGTTCAACTGGGCTCTCCCTCCTGGAGATTCCGGAGACTAGCCCGGAAGACAAGAAGGACAGGCCAAGGACATGAAGCACAAGGGTCCAACTGGGCTCGCGGCCGAACCTAAGATGAAGCACGGCTGCGACCACCCAGAGTCATCCAAGGGCAGCCGCCCGTTCTGCATGTTCTACAACATGCACAACCACAATACCAATGATTGCCAAGAGCTCCAGGCTATCCGCGATGGGCGCCTTGGTCGTTGCCCTAAGTGCAACAACTGAGGCTACGGCCGTGGAGGAGCTGAGGTGGAGGCCGCTGGGACAACCGCCACCCCCGCCAAGACTGGCACGATCAGCCTCGCGAGGACCACTGGTAGGGCCACCCTCGCGAGGGTCCCTGGAGGGATTAGCGTCTTGAGGACCGACCTTAGGGCAACGGTGGCCTTCCTCTACCGCCACTGCTGCCAAGAAGGAATGAGGACCACCACCAATATGATGGGGCTGGGGGCTTCCAAGAGCCTCGTGCCATCGCTTGCATCCTGGGTGACGCTCAGGCCCTTGCCTCCCATCACATCTTCAAGCAGTTTGCTCGTGAAGTGAATGAGGCCCTCCCCAAGCTTGAGGCGACGCGTCCACTTAGGTGGTCCAAGTATGCCATCGCCCTCGAGTCTACCGACCAGCTCAAGTGTGCGGCCACTGCTGGCGCCCTCCTGATGCTCTGCTCGCCTACCGTCAGCAACTCCTCGTCAGCAAGACAATCATCAATGGTGGCTCGGGGCTCAATGTTCTCTCCATCAAGACGTTCGACATGCTCTAGGTGTCGTATGACCAGCTTCAACCTACCACGCCTTTCTCAGGAGTGACCGACGGCTCCACCACCCCGATAGGGCAGATCCGCCTCCCAGTCACCTTTGGCAAGCGCGACAACTACCACACTGAGCTCATCGACTTCAACGTCGCCCACATTCACCTCCTATACAACACCATCCTTGGGTATCTCGCCCTGGCCAAGTTCATTGCAGTAACTCATCATGGCTACAATGTCCTCAAGATGCGAGGAAGCTGCGGCATCATCACGGTCGCCTGCAATGAGAAAGACGCGATGTTCCCTCTCGAGCACGCCTACCAGGATGAGGCGGTCAAGAACCCAGAAGACGAGGGTGCTTCCTACCCACCTGAGGTCGTCCCCAAGAAGAAGAAGCAGCTGCTCCACCTAGGACCTCAAGAGGATGGGGTGTCCGACGGCTGTGCCTCAGGACCTGCGCCCACTGATGGGGCACCTTCCTCTCTCCCGTAGGAAGGCATGCCCGGCGCCCCTCTCAGGCTGGTGTCAGGACCCCGATCCTAAGTCACACCGATCTAGCATGTAACACATCATATCACTTTGCATCCTCACACACGATATTCCCATGGGTGCCACCTTACCTGGCCCGGAACCATTTGCGCCTTTTGGCTCACGTATATGATAGTGTTGCTAGCATCCATATGACAGAGAACCCATGCCAACATGACTAGTCATAAACCCAAAGTGGCACTAACTTGCAGGGACAGGCATACATGACCCAGCAACGAACATGTCGGTCATCATCGAGTGAATCCGGGCTATAGCAGTTGGGCTAGCAGGACTCCAGGAACGCGGGCTGTAGCAGGCTAGCAGGACTCCAAAAGTCACCGTGTGACATTTCCCCAAAGGGACAGACACAGGAATGAAGTGGGACACATGTCGGCCAGTCTAGGTGTTCCGGAGCAGTAGTAACTGGGCTAGAAGGACTTCGGCAAACTAGGCTGTAGTAGACTACCATGGCTCAGTGGAAGTACCATGGCTCAGTGGAAGCACCAGACTACATTTCCCCATAAGATAGGCTACCAAGGATAGACAACTAGGTTGTCGGATCCCACACATACCAAGCATTTCAATCATACACACAATATGCTCGATATGTGTAAATACAACATGGCATCACAACAAAACTCTATGACTCAAAGTATTTATTCATTAGGCTCCAAGGAACCAAGTATTACAAACATGGGTCTCATGACCCAACATACAGAGCATACAAGCAACAAGCACAAGTGGAAGCTTAACTTGTCTGAGTACATACAACTACAAATGAAAAGGCCGAGAAGCCTGACTATCTACAAGACCTTGCCGAGGGCACAAGATCGGAGCTGAGGTAACAAGCTAAACGTCGAAGTCCACGCGAAACTACTAGCGAGACTGAAGTCTCTCTCTGCAAAAACATAAATTAAGCAAATGTGAGTACAAATGTACCCAACAAGACTTACATCAGAACTAGCTACATATGCATCAGTATCAACAAAGGGGTGGTGGAGTTTAACTGCAGCAAGCCAGCTTTGACTCAATGGCTATCCCGTACTAAGACTGCTGGTAACTCTTTTGAGGTGCCATTCAGGAGCCCACATATTCACCAATCAATACACCACTATGGATCTGCTCCCGTCTCCCTACGAGAACGCCATCCATAGCACTCACGCATATCTTGCGCATTTTAGAGTATCCACTTTCACTTGTCTATGAACTGTAAAGGCAACCCAGAAGTCCAATACCATGGACGCGGCTATTTGAATAGATCATGTTAACCTTGCAGGGGTGTACTTCTTCACACACGCTCTCGCCACTTACCACCATGTACACGTCGTGTATCTCGGCAACCTTCAAGCGGAAGCCTGGCGAGGGAGTCGGCCATGACCTGACTAACCACGCAAGTCTCTAGTCCAGGTTTATCACCAATTCGGGTTCCATCCGCAAGGAGATCCAGCCGGGGTGTCGCTCACGGCCCCAAACGATGAGAGCATGGTTCCCGAGGCACCAAACGGGCGTCCCGGTACACCATGCCTTGTGTCTCTACCGCATCATAGCCCACCCCTAGGGTCAACGCTACGCACGGCCCCCAACACATATCCTACCAACACAAGAAACTAGTTGCAACTCCTGGACACAGATCGAGACGGTTAATAAGTCGAGAGGGGTCAAGTTACCGGAACCCAATGTGTGGTAGTAACTGTTCATGGATGACAAACACATAACTCGGTTCCTGAGGACAGTTTCAATGAGACAACCCACCATGTACTCCTACATGGCCTCTCACCGCTACCTTTACCAAATCGTGTTCACACACTTAGCTCTCAACAGTAAGACATGTTCACCACATTCCAATTCACCCTTGATGAATCAGACCTGACTCAACTCTAAGCAGTAGTAGGCATGACAAACAAGCATGAATGAGTAGGCACATCAGGGCTCAAACAACTTCTACTCATGCTAGTGGATTTCATCTATTTACTGTGGCAATGACAGCTCATGGAATGGAAAGGGGTTCAACTACAGCAATATGTAACAATTGAATCGTTGTTGTCCTAATGCAGTAAAAGAGAGCAGGAGTGAGAGAGTGGGATTGTACCAGAATGAACAAGGGGGTTTTGCTTGCCTGTCACTTCTGAAGATAGGATAGCTCTTCATCGGTGTCATTGAACTCATCGTCGAAACTGCATCCACCGAGAGGGGACAAATACCGGCAAACAGAGAAAGAACACAATCAATGCAATGCACAATATGATGCATGATCATGACATGGAAAAAATGAGTGTGTTGGGCTAATGCAACTAAAACCAGGGTGGTTTGAGCTTATTTGAATCAAAGATTCAAATACCAACTCAAGTTATGAGCTCATATAAGTGCATTATCATGTATTGATCTAAACAGCAAGGTTAAGTTGTTTAATCATGCATGAAACCAGTACAGATGGAAATATTGGATTTTTATGATAAGTTTTCATATAAAATTTATTTCATTTGGAGTTATGGTTGATTTTATATGATTTTTTGAAGTTTATAACATTTTCTGAAATAAATAAACCATTTAAGATTTATTTAAATTCCAGAAAAGAATTACTGCGTTAGCATGACGTCACTGAGTCAACTGAGGCTGACCAGGTCAAACCTGACCAGTGGGTCCCAGTGGTCAGTGACACGGTGCTGGTCAGGGTCACTTACAGGTGGGACCGGTCAACGGCCACGTCAGCGAAGTCAATGCTAGCGCGTGGGTCCAGTCGAATTTAGATTAGTTATAACTAATTTCATTAGCTGGCTAATTAAATCGGTGGGGCCCATCTGTCGGTGTCACTAGGTTTTAATTAGCATGACTATCAGTGGCTAAAGATGACGCCACGTCAGCTCGCCGAAGGCTAAACGGCGACGACCATGACTGACAGCGGAGGTGCACTGTGCGCTCGCTACGGAGCACCATTCGATGTGCGGTTTGCTCCTACGGGTTCCTACGAGTGAGGCGCATCCAAAGCAACAAGTGGCAGCGGCTGGGTTGGCTGGAGCTGACGGCGGCGAGCTCTTTTGCCACTGATAGTCATGAGCGAGGATGCGACTGCGGTGTGCAAAGGAGCGAGGCAAGGCGCTAGCGATGCTCTATGAGTCACGGCGAGCAAAACAGATGCATGCCCGTGACCAAATGGTCACCGGGGCTTCGCCGGCGACGACCAAGTGCGGCAGCGGCTGCTGTTGGCAAGGGGGCAGCGGCTACGGCAACCAAACAGAGGCAGGGTTAGGGGGAAATGACTGGGGGCTCACAGAGAACACGTAGGGACGGTCAGTGGGCTCGGGGTCGTCCTCGACGGCGCGAATCGACCGGCGATGAACGACGGCTGTGCATGGTGAATACGGGTCGATGGCGTCGCTGCAGTTCATCCGAGCTCATGTGCTTCTCCTTGGAGGAGCATCGAGTCGTCTCGGAGCTCATGGGCATGGAGGAGGGGTGAGGAAGGGCCGGTGGCCACGGTGAACGACGAAGGTGGTGATTGCGCGTTCGGGTCTGCTCGAAAGAGGGGCCGAGAAGCCGAGGGAGAGAGCAGAGAGCGAGGGGAAAAGTGAGAAGGGGCCTCGGGCGTCTCCAGACGCGGATCAGGTCGAGGGAGGGAAAGCAGGAGGTGGCCGGGGACGCACGCGTGCGTGCCACGCTTCCCCTCTGCCTACTGGTAGGAGGAAGAAGACGACACTTCCCTGTGACGCCCGGATACTTAGGGTACAGTAATCCCCCGTTAATGATGCCACGTCACCTTTGTCACTGTAGCTAATCTCGGGTTAGTTCAAAAAAAACCGATTCAAAATTCAAATTCAAAATCAAGTCAAACAAATAAAGTTTTGAATTATTAAAAACTAAAATGTTCGGAGTGAGCCAAATAATGCATAAGTAGTGGGTCTATTACTAAATTAGGGATCATTTTTATATTAGATAAAAACTAAATGAAAAAGAAACTAGAAATAAAACAAAAAAGACAAATAAATAAAAGAAAATACAAAAGACAATACTAACAAAAGAAAAAAAGGAAAAAGGAAACCCCACTGCCCCCCTAGGCTCGGGCCCAGTTGGCCACCGCCGCCCGCATGGGCCG
>NC_041388.1:173367762-173422701 GCF_002162155.2 Triticum dicoccoides
TCCCCGCGCTCGCCCGCTCGCCTACACGCACCCACCCCATCGCGCTGTGCCTCCCCCTGTCGCCTCGCCTCCCACCTCGGCTCCGCCGCGCTAGGCCGCGCGCGTCGTCGTCCCCTTGTTTGTTGCCGCAGCTCTCCCTCCGCCGTGCAGCCCTGCTGCTGCCCCGTGTGCACCCTGCGCGCCGCCATCTGCTCGCCCCGCGGCCTTCCGCTCATCGCCGCCTGCACCGCGTCCCCTGGGCTTGGCCGCCGGCGCCGGCGTGCGCCGAGCGTGCCCAGCACCCCTCGGGCACGCGCCCATTCAGGCGCCTACCTCGCCCGACCCGCTAGGCCCCAGGGGCCACAGACAGCTGGGCCCACCCCTATACCTATGACAAAGGGGCCCCGCCCACAGAATTTTTTTTAAAAAGTTATTAATAAAAAATGAAAAATATATTTAAATTAATAAAAAGGATTAATTAAATAAATAATACTTAATTAATTATGTAATTAATTAATTAACTTAATTAACTCTGTTTAGTTAACTAATTAACTCTAATTAAACCTACTAATTAAATGTTAACAAATAATTAGTTAGTAGTCTATGACAACCAGGACCCACACGTCAGTTGACCCAGTCAAACAAACTGTTGACTGCTGACATCATGATGATGTCATGCTGATGCAGTAAACCTATTTTTATTTAAATTAAATCTATTAATTCCAAAAATGAATTAAAACTTTAGAAAATTAATATAAAATAAACCGCAAATCGGATGAAAATACTTTGTACATGAAAGTTGCTCAGAACGATGAGACGAATCCGGGTACGCATCCCGTTCGTCCGCCACGCATCCCTAGCATAGCGAATACGCAACTTTCCCCCTCCGATTCATCTGTCCAAAAACGCAAAACACCGGGGATATTTTCCCGGATGTTTCCCCCCTTCATCGGTATCACCTCATACCGCGTTAGGGCACCCCTAGCATCGCTACTTGCTTTGTCATGCATCGTTATGCATCTGTTTGCTTTGTATTCATTGTTTCTTCCCCCTCTTCTTCCGCTAGACACCGAGACCGACGCCGCTGCTATCCAGTACGACTACGGAGTTGACGACCCCTCTCTCTTGCTAGAGCAATCAGGCAAGCCCCCCCCCCTTGATCACCAGATATCGCCTATTCTTCTCTATACTGCTTGCATTAGAGTAGTGTAGCATGTTACTGCTTTCAGTTAATCCTATACTTCTGCATAGCCTATCCTTGCTACTACTGTTGTTACCTTTACCTGCTATCCTACTGCTTAGTATAGGATGCTAGTGTTCCATCAGTGGCCCTACACTCTTGTCCGTCTGCCATGCTATACTAATGGGCCGTGATCACTTCGGGAGGTGATCATGGGCATATACTATATAGTTTACACTGTTACATTGCCTGTGGTACTGTTCGGAGTTGGGGGATGAAGGGGCAGGTGGCTCCATCCCGGTAGAGGTGGGCCTGGGTTCCCAACGGCCCCCGACTGTTACTTTGTGGTGGAGTGACAGGGCAGGTTGAGACCACCTAGGAGAGAGGTGGGCCTGTCCCTGGTTGGCGTTCGCGAATACTTAACACGTTTAACGAGATCTTGGTATTTTGATTTGAGTCTGGCCACTGGCCTATACACACTAACCATCTATGCAGGACAGTTATGGGCACTCGACGTCATGGTATCAGCCGAAGCCTTGGTGACGTCAGCGACTCAGCGGCGCGCGCCGGATTGGAACATAAGCCTACTCTTGTATTAAGGGGGCTAGTTCTGCTTCCGGTCCCTCGCAACGTGCAGGTGTGCAATGGGCGATGGTCCCAGACCCCTGGCGCCATAGGATATAGACCGGCGTGCTGACCTCTCTGTTGTGCCTAGGTAGGGCTGCGACGTGTTTATCTTCCGAAGCCGGGCATGACCTAGGAAAGTGTGTCCGGCCAAATGGATTAAGCGTGTTGGGTTATCTGGTGCACCCCTGCAGGGAAGTTAATCTATTCGAATAGCCGTGATCTTCGGTAACAGGACGACTTGGAGTTGTACCTTAACCTTATAACAACTAGAACCGGATACTTAATAAAACACACCCTTCCGAGTGCCAGATACAATCGGTGATCGCTCTCTCACAGGGCGACGAGGGGAGGATCATTGGTTAGGGTTATGCTACACGATGCTACTTGGTGAACTTACCATCTACTCTCTTCTTCTGCTGCAAGATGGAGGTTACCAGAAGCGTAGTCTTCGATAGGACTAGCTATCCCCCTCTTAGTCCGGCTTTCTGCAGTCCAGTCCACATATGATACCCTTATTCCATTTGATACCAATGCATACATATGTAGTGTAGCTCCTTCCTTGTGAGTAATTTGGATGAGTACTCACGGTTGCTTTACTCCCCCTTTTTCCCCTTCATATACCTGATTGCTTTGACCAGACATTGGAGCCCAGGAGCCAGACGCCACCGTCGACGGCGACTACTACTACTCGGGAGGTGCCTACTACTACGTGCAGCCCATTGATGACGACCTAGAGTAGATTAGGAGGATCCCAGGCAGGAGGCCCGCGCCTCTTTCGATCTGTATCCTAGTTTGTGCTAGCCTTCTTAAGGCAAACTTGTTTAACTTATGTCTGTACTCAGATATTGTTGCTTCCGCTGACTCTTCTATGATCGAGCTCTTGTATTCGAGCCCTCGAGCCCCCTGGCTTGTAATATGATGCTTGTATGACTTATTTTATTTGTAGAGTTGTGTTGTGATATCTTCCCATGAGTCCCTGATCTTGATCGTACATGTTTGCGTGTATGATTAGTGTACGACTAAATCGGGGGCGTCACAAGTTGGTATCAGAGCCAACTGCCTGTAGGAATCCCCCCTTCCACACTCCTTGGCCGAAGTCGAGTCTAGTCATTGAAAAACTTTTACTAACATGGCTGTGTGTCTTACGGGCCCACGTTGCCATTGGGTGGTATTAGGATCTTTTACTCCTTGTCTATACTCTGGGACTCTGATCTCTCTTCTATTCGGGTTAAATGAATTTGCTAAATCTAACATTAGGATCTCGTTATCACTTTCACCTGGAGAGCCCCTTATTACTGATGATCGTCTACTACACGTGAAGACCCTGAAGATACTCTCAGCTGTTAACCTGAGAACTTGTGTTCATCGCGATTGCAATTCCCCTTCCACCGTCAACCCTTATGGATAACCACTTGCAGTTGTTATTCTTGCATTCATCCCCAGTTGGTCTTGTTATTACAAGATACCCTGAAATACTCGTCTGCTTGCATTATGGATGCTTTCCATATGTCTGGCAATATTCGTTGGTATCCTTAGACACTGCCATTTTGATCCTATTGATTCAACATGAGTGTGAATGCACGCAATCATCAGTTGATCCTTTTAAATTATCTTTCTGGCTCAGACATCATTTTTGGAACATGAGCTTATTCTCGACCAATCTGTTTGTCGTCAATTGTACCCTTAGGTCTATTGAACTTATCCACCCTTGGTAAATACGCAATGGAGTTGCATATTGAGCTCCACTTAATTTGTAGGTTTTCTTGTGCACTTTGCCATGCCATGCTTCATTAAACCGTACATGCATCATACTTGGTTGTGCATCATGCCATGCTTATGTGTTGGGTGTTTACTATGTTGTTTGCTTTCTTTCCGATGTACTTTTTCTTGGTAATCCGGTAACGTCGCATTTGTGAGGATCCGTTCAACTATGTCCGCTTTGTCTTCTTCATGGACTCGTTCTTCTTCCTTGCGGGATCTCAGGCAAGATGATCATACCCTCGAAATCACTTCTATCTTTGCTTGCTAGTTGCTCGCTCCTTTGCTATGCCTATGTTGTGATACCTACCACTTGCTTATCATGCCTCCCATATTGTTGAACCAAGCCTCTAAACCACCTTGTCCTAGCAAACCGTTGTTTGGCTATGTTACCGCTTTGCTCAGCCCCTCTTATAGTGTTGCTAGTTGCAGGTGAAGGTTGGAGTTTGTTCCATGTTGGAACATGGATATGTTGGGATATCACAATATCTCTTATTTAATTAATGCATCTATATACTTGGTAAAGGGTGGAAGGCTCGGCCTTATGCCTGGTGTTTTGTTCCACTCTTGCCGCCCTAGTTTCCATCATATCGGTGTTATGTTCCCGGATTTTGCGTTCCTTACGCGATTGGGTTATAATGGGAATCCCTTGACGGTTCGCCTTGAATAAAACTCCTCTAGCAATGCCCAACATTGGTTTTACCATTCGCCACCTAACCTCTTTTTCCCTTGGGTTCTACAGACTCAAGGGTCATCTTTATTTTAAACCCCCCCCAGGCCAGTGCTCCTCTGAGTGTTGGTCTGAAATGGGAAGCCTGCGGGGCCACCTCGGGGCAACTCGAGGGTTGGTTTTACTCGTAGCTTGACCTATCTGAGTGTGCCCTGAGAACGAGATATGTGCAGCTCCTATCGGGATTTGTCGGCACATTCGGGCGGTGTTGCTGGACTTGTTTTACCATTGTCGAGGATGTCTTGTAATCGGGATTCCGAGTCTGATCGGGTCTTCCCGCTAGAAGTAATATCCTTCGTTGACCGTGAGAGCTTGTGATGGGCTATGTTGGGACTCCCCTGCAGGGTTTTGAACTTTCGAAAGTCGTGCCCGCGGTTATGGGCAGATGGGAATTTGTTAATGTCTGGTTGTAGAAAACCTGAAGTTGACCTTAATTAAAATGCATCAACTGCGTGTGTAACCGTGATGGTCTCTTCTCGGCAGAGTCCGGGAAGTGAACACGGTGTTGGAGTTACGTTTGACGTAGGTTGATCTAGGATCACTTCTTGATCATAGTTGTTCGACCATGCTTTTGCCTTCTCTTCTCACTCTCTTTTGCGTATAAGTTAGCCACCATATATGCTAGTCGCTTGCCACAGCTCCACCTCATACCTTTTACCTTACCTATAAGCTTAAATAGTCTTGACCGCGAGGGTGTGAGATTGCTGAGTCCCCGTGACTCACAGATACTTCCAAAACCAGTTTGCAGGTGCCGATGATACCGTGTAGATGACGCAACCCAGCTCAAGGAGGAGCTCGTTGAAGATCTTGTCCTTTATGTTGTTTCGTACTAGTTGATTAGTAGTGGAGCCCAGTTGGGGTCGATCGGGGATCTATGTAGCATTTGGGTTAGTCTTCTTTTATTTTGGTTCCGTAGTCGGACCTTGATTGTATCTAGTTGATGTAATGGTATATTCATGTATTGTGTGAAGTGGGGATTGTAAGCCAACTATGTATCTCTTTCCCTTATGTATTACATGGGTTGTGTGAAGATTACCTCACTTGCGACATTGCTTTCAATGCGGTTATGCCTCTAAGTCGTGCTTCGACACGTGGGAGATATAGCCGCATCGAGGGCGTTACAAGTTGGTAATCAGAGCCTTCCCCGACCTTAGGAGCCCCTTGCTTGATCGAATCGGTGGCGTTGTTGAGTCTAGAAATGTTTTGAGTCATTTAGGAATTATATATATCGGAGAGTTAGGACTTCTTTTTACTCCTTAGTCCGTTCATCGCTCTGGTAAGGCATCCTGACGTAGAGTTTTGACTCTTCTCTTCTCAAATTTCACTAAAAATTTTTAGGATCACACGGGTATCTTGGAATCGTTCTGATGGTTTTGTGACGAGAACATTGTTCTTGGTGCCTCCTGACATTTAGGGGTTGTGGCAGTGTCCCGGGGAGTTGAGCTCCGAGGTGTTGTCATCACAATTTTATCGTTGCAGTTCTGGAATACCTGAGTTTAGTTTTGCCGACATCGAAAATCTCTTTTATGCAGTTGTTGGTGAGATAACCTCGACCCCACCCAGTACTGGGGCGGGAGTTCGGGAGTATTGCCATAACTCATATAACAGATGCTTTTCGAAGGTTAAGGTAAACGATTTCCGAAGGTTTCTTGGTTATGTGTTGAAGGATGGATATAGCTGGATGTAGGATTTGCTAGTTTTGGGTGAGATATTGTGCTTCCCCTGTATCCCCAACACCTGATTGCAATCGGAAAATTTCGGGAGTTTATAAGTGGGAATTCAAGTAGCTCTTAGGATATCTTTCCGCAGATGTATGATATGAAATTGGTGTTCGACGTCTAGTGGTTTGCCTATCCACGGTTGGTTTTACAGTGGTCTCGTTGTGTCTTAAAGAGTACTTGGCTATGCCGACTCGGGGACGCTTCGTATGTCATGTGCACTGCCTTGTACATGATGGTGTTGTACGATCGAGCCCGTGTAGGACCCACCATGAAAACTTCGGACGGAATCTCTATCGTATGTTTGTTCTATCTTATTCCGCAAGCCAATCCTTTGTTTTGTTTTGAGTTGTGAAATTTGAGTTGCTTTAATGTCAAGTGTTGATTCCATGCCTTTTTCTAAGTGATGTTCTCATATTCCTATGTGAATACTAATCCTTCAGGATAATCGAGATTGTCATGTCAATCCTTTTCAACCAGTGCGATTCTCTTCAAGATGATCCTATCATTTTTCCTATTTGCAAGATCCAATCTCAGTTCTTCCCAACGGTGTTTGTTTTCATCCATCCCAAGTTGCCTTTGTTTTTCCCACCCACCCACTCCCTTTTTCTTCAAGGACTCAGAGTTCTTTATCACTATCCATTTTATTGGTGGAAGTCTCTCCATTCTTTCATATTCTTACCCAGTGGTTCTCTTGAAGATGCTCTACTCGTTCACCATTCTTCATTCTTTTTCTTCTCTGGTGGATCCAAATCAAGTTTTGGTGTTGATCATATCCCTTTTTCCTCGTTTCAAACAGCTTCTCATGCCGGTGCTCCTCATTTCTCGCTATTCAATTGTTCCGGAGTGCTCAAGATATCCCGAAGATTCGTGCTTACACTCTGCTGTCGTTCAAGCTCTTTCGAGATTGTTATCTCATTCTAGCCATTTAATTCAACTGGTGCAATCTATCTTCCAAGCGACCTTTACAACGGTGTTTCCTTGAGTGGGCCCTAACCCATAGGTCTTTTTCCAGGATCTTACCTGGCTCCTCTTATTTACCGGAGCTATTCTCAAATCTTTTAAAGTTTGACGTAAGAATGAATTATCATCAGTCAAATGCTTTTCTCCAAGATCTTTATTTTCTTTTCATCGTTGGTTCAACCTTTCTAATTTTCATCCCGGAGTATCTCAACAATTTGGTGGTGTTTCTCATCGTCATTCTTAGATTTTGAAGACCGAAGAAGAGTTTCTCTTAAATCTTGCTCCATTCTTTTCAAGATTCGTGGTTCTAGCTTGGTGTCTTCCTCTCATAATTGTTTTCGATTGTGACAATTCTTTTCACCCATCCAGAGAATTTCTTGAGTTGTTTCCATTTCTTTCCTTAGAAGGTTATCTTTTCAAATATTATTCATTCCAGCTTTCAGCTCTCGTTATCCAAATCTTACCGGTGCATCGTTCGAATATCCTCTAATCAGTTCATGATCTCTTCGTTCTCATGGATCTAAACCCTCTCATGTATCTTCGTTCATTTTCTAATTTTTCCCGGTGTTTCTTTATCTTTACTTCGTTCATTTTCAATCCTACCGGTGTTTCAGTGAAGACCTTGTCAAGTTATCGATATCTCTCCTAATCCTTTTCAACGAGAATAAGTAGTATGCCAATTCCATTGCTTGTCATCAATTTGAATTGGTGAAGGATAAGCATAATATAATTCTTATTCTTGTTCCATCTAGTAAATTCAACTCCTTATTCCGGAGGCTCATCAAGCTCTCGGTTTTCAATTGTTTCATTTTTTCTTTCCCGGAGTTCCAAGCTCTCTCAATTATATCACCACGGAGATTCATCTAAATCGTTACAAGGTTTCACCTTGTGTTTTCAACTTCTCTTTCTTTTTCGTTATCCTTTTGTTACCGGAGTTCTTCATGGATGTTCTACATCGAGATTCTTTTCTAAGGAGTTCAAGTTTCTTCATCTTGCAATCCGAAGTGCAATTCTTTCACGCATATCTTTTGAGGTGGTGTTATGTCATTCTTGATAATTTCCCTTCATGCTTCGTGTTTCACAAGTTATCAAGATGAGGTATTTTAAATCCACCAATCTCTTCATTGGAGTTATCTTGGGCTATATTTCACATAAAGCTTTCCTTTAAGGATTGTCGCTCTTATGGTATTTATCAATGATCCAAGTTCTTCTTTGATCCTCACGGTGAAATAGTTTCTCGTCTCCTTGGTGACACCAATCCAATCTACTATTTTCGTCAGTGGCAGAATTTCACCTCTTGATTTGGAGATGCTTTCCATAAGCCCACTTAAAGCTTATCTTTTTGTTGTTGGGTTTCCAACAACTCCGTTCGACCCTTCTCCTAAACATGCCTTTTCAAGCTCTTTTGTGGCACAAGTTGGCATTTTCTTCTCAATTCTCCTATTTCAATTATCTATCTTCTATTCTTCCGTTCCGGAGGCATTGTGATGATGCTCTCCTCAACCCATCTTCTCGGATTGTCAGGACCATGTTCTGTTCGTGCTTATCTTTTTAACCGGAGTGTTGTGTCCCTTTGCTCAAGCTCTTTCATTTTATCAAGTTTTTCATCTCTTTTAGACCGGAGTGTTGTCCGAGATCTTTCTTACCCCTTGTTCCATTCATTCATTAGTTACGCAGGCAGTGTATTGTGATTTCATCAAGTATCTTCTCATCTTATCAAGTTCTTATTCAATTCCTTTTCTTTTCAATCGGAGTGCTGCCTGAAGTTGTTCTTCCTTGTTCCTCTTTTCTAATGGGGTGTTTTCAACTTTGTTCATCTTCGTTGTATTCTTGTCACGAAATGGCTTAACCTTTTCAAGGTTCTTTGGTCTCACTCATTCGTCAAAGAAGCAACTTAGTTTTACCTCTCCTCTTTCTCTTCTGTTGTCCCTCCGGTGCCATTCTAGATCTCGGGACGAGATCCTCTCGTAGTGGTGGAGTGTTGTAACGCCCCGAGACCGATGCGCTAGGTGTCTTCCAGTTATTCATTGTTGTTGCATTGTCATTTGCTTGCGTGTTGCATTTTATCATGCCATCACATGCATTGCATCATCATGTTTTCAAAACTTGCATCCGTCCCGGTCTCCTCGTTCTCTCTGTTGTCCGTTCTGAGCCCAAACACACTTGCACGCGCCCACGGCATGTCCTAAATATTATTTTATAAGTGGCCAAAAAATGTTCTCGGAATGGGTTGAAAGTTGGCATGCGATGTTGTTATGTTGTAGGTAGGCCGCCTGCCAAGTTTCGTCGCATTTGGAGTCCGTTTGACGCCCCAACGGATAACTATAGCGACATTATAGTCGGTCAAAACGTCGGACGTTTTCGATCTCCGGAAACAGTTGCCGGGCTGCACTCCTCTCATCTCATCTCAGCCCACTACCACTCACCGCCAGGCCCTACCTAACATCTCTCGTCAGCCCGCGACCCTCCTCGCGCGCGCCCCCGAAAGTTGTCCCGGACCCGACCCGGGCAGTCGTCACCGTTGGATCCGGAACATCTCCAAACATCTACAAAACATCTCCGTTTTGTTAATTGGGCTCCCTACCTATTTTCTAGGACCGAGCATTTTTTTTTGTGAGTCCAATTAAATTACCTGCATGTTCAAATTCGTTCCCTAAATCCCTCTTTTTTTTTTCTTCTCTCTATTTTTTTTATTTCTTGTCTCCCTCTTTCTTTTAAGGAGTGTAAGTGAGAGAGGTTAAGAGAGCGGAGACCGCGGTCAGGCGGCCTGCTTCCCCGTGGCCCATTTAGCTAAGGGCCTCCCACGCTAACCCACCTATACTGCTAAACCTAGCCCGATCCCATCTCCCCTCCTCACCTCTCGTTCCTTCCTGCAGCGAACCCAGCGTCGCCCGATCCCATCTATCTCTCCCTCGTTCTCCCTGTGCCGTCACCCACATGCATCGTACCAGGGATCCCGATCCCTTTTCCTCCTCCCGTCAATCCCTCCATCGCAGACGCCGTCGCCCTGGAGCTCCACCGCCGCCCGTCGCCATCTACTCCTCTGGCCGCCGCGTCCTCCCTCTCCTCCTTCTCCAGCAAGCCAGCGCCCGCCTCCTACTCGCCTCGCCATGGCGCGCCCCCGATCAAGCGCCACTCCACATCCGGAGTGCCCCTGCTCCCTTCTCCTCCTCGCGGCTGCTCGGCGCCTCATCAGCGAGCTCCTCCGTCTCCTCCTTCATACGCCTCTGTGCCCGCGAGCGCTGGGATGTCAGCCTCCTCTCGCATCCGAGGGGATCCCCGAGCACCTCGCCGCTCTCTGCTGCACGCCGTCGCCAAGACCTTGAGCCGCAGCGCCCAGAGATGGCCGCATCTGCTCTGACCGGTCGTCATGCGCCTCCACCCATTTCCCATGTCCCCGATGCTGCTTGCAGCTGTGCCAAGCCGCCGCTGTTGCCTCTGCTCTGCCCGTTGTCCTGGTCGAAGGCGCAAAGTTCATCTTCAAACGCCTCTGTACCCCTGTTTCTCCATGGGCTTGTGTTCGTCGTCGCTGTTAGCCGAGGCTCCTTGTGCTGTTTTGTGTTGGACGTCAAGGCCACAAAGTTCGACTACGGGGATTTGCCAAGTACCATTCGGATGCACCAATTTCGACTACATGGACCGCCAAGTTCCTCCACCGATGACTCGAATGGCTACGAAATATGAACCACTACCGTCGAACCGCAAAGACCCCGTGTGCGTCAAGTTCCGTGTCGTTGACCCCGAACCTCTACCAAAACGTGTACGACTACTTCCGAGGCCGAAGACCCGTGTACAACTACCGTCGCCGAAGTCCGTCGAGTGAACGTCTACCCACATCGTGTATTTGACCAAGTTCGATGACGACCTCCAAAGAACTCGGATTCGCCAAGTTCTACTACCATCGCCCCCGGAAACCTTGCATTCGTTATGTACCTCTCCGAAAACGAACGTGAACCACTACTTCCCTCGAAGACCCGTGAACAACTACTTCCACTACGAACTCGTTCCGCCCGAAACGCATGCTTCGAAGGTATAACCCCGAGACGACCGCCCGTGGATCGAATGCTTGCGATGTATGAGTTGAACCGTGTGTTGCTCCGTGTCCGAGTTGTTCTTTGCGAGTTCCTCGTTGCCATGCCGTCCACCCGTGATAACCCGATAACCGGGATCGCCCCATCATCTTGCATGACACGCTCTCGTCACACTTCCTTTTGCACCGACATCTCAATCGAGTACTGGAACCGGAACGTTGCCGTAGCACCGTTACCGTTATCGTTGTCGTGGCACCCATTTTCTTTCCACCACGGCGACAAATGCTTCATAATGCTATTATCAACATTTTCATAAAAACATGCATAAAACTTGCACATGTCATTCGCATCATGATAATGACATTTAAATGTTTAAAATTGTTGTTTGCATTAAATTACTAATGCATATGAGGATTTTTCGGAGTTGTTGTTCATTGTTTCCGGCCTCATTTAAACTTGCCTATATAGGTAGTTTTGTTGTGCTTCACCCCTTGCCATGTTAATCAACATTTAATATTGTTGGGTACATAAACGAGAGAGAACTAAATAAGTCACGTGGTGTTTCGTCAATACGCAATGGAGTTACATATTGAGCTCCACTTAATTTGTAGGTCTGTTTGTGCACTTTGCCATGCCATGCTTCATTAAACCGGACATTCATCATACTTGGTTGTGCATCATGCCATGCTTATGTGTTGGGTGTTTACTATGTTGTTTGCTTTCTTTCTAGTGTACTTCTTCTCGGTAATCTGGTAATGTCGCGTTTGTGAGGATTCGTTCAACTACGTCCGCTTTGTCTTCTTCATGGACTCGTTCGTCTTCCTTGCGGGATCTCAGGCAAGATGATCATACCCTCGAAATCACTTCTATCTTTGCTTGCTAGTTGCTCACTCTTTTGCTATGCCTATGTTGCGATACCTACCACTTTCTTATCATGCCTCCCATATTGTTGAACCAAGCCTCTAACCCACCTTGTCCTACCAAACCGTTGTTTGGCTATGTTACCGCTTTGCTCAGCCCCTCTTATAGTGTTGCTAGTTGCAGGTGAAGATTGGAGTTTGTTCCATGTTGGAACATGGATATGTTGGGATATCACAATATCTCTTATTTAATTAATGCATCTATATACTTGGTAAAGGGTGGAAGGCTCGGCCTTAGGCCTGGTGTTTTGTTCCACTCTTGTCGCCCTAGTTTCCGTCATATCGGTGTTATGTTCCCGGATTTTGCATTCCTTACGCGGTTGGGTTATAATGGGAACCCCTTGACAGTTCGCCTTGAATAAAAATCCTCCAGCAATGCCCAACATTGGTTTTACCATTCGCCACCTAGCCTCTTTTTCCCTTGGATTCTGCAGACTCAAGGGTCATCTTCATTTGAACCCCCCCCCCCCCGGGCCAGTGCTCCTCTGAGTGTTGGTCTGAAATGGGCAGCCTGCGGGGCCACCTCGGGGCAACTCGACGGTTGGTTTTACTCTTAGCTTGACCTATCTGAGTGTGCCCTAAGAACGAGATATGTGCAGCTCCTATCGGGATTTGTCGGCACATCCGGGCGGTGTTGCTGGACTTGTTTTACCATTGTCGAGAATGTCTTGTAACCGAGATTCCGAGTCTGATCGGGTCTTCCTGCTAGAAGGAATATCCTTCGTTGACCGTGAGAGCTTGTGATGGGCTAAGTTGGGACTCCCCTGCAGGGTTTTGAACTTTCGAAAGCCATGCCCGCGGTTATGGGAAGATGGGAATTTGTTAATGTCCGGTTGTAGAAAACCTGAAGTTGACCTTAATTAAAATGCATCAACCGCGTGTGTAACCGTGATGGTCTCTTCTCGGCGGAGTCCGGGAAGTGAACACGGTGTTGGAGTTATGTTTGACGTAGGTTGATCTAGGATCACTTCTTGATCATAGTTGTTCGACCGTGCTTTTTTCCTTCTCTTCTCGCTCTCTTTTGCGTATAAGTTAGCCACCATATATGCTAGTCGCTTGCCGCAGCTCCACCTCATACCTTTTACCTAACCTATAAGCTTAAATAGTCTTGATCGCGAGGGTGTGAGATTGCTGAGTCCCCGTGACTCACAGATACTTCCAAAACTAGTTTGCAGGTGCCGATGATACCGTGCAGATGACGCAACCCAGCTCAAGGAGGAGCTCGTTGAAGATCTTGTCCTTTATGTTGTTTCGTACTAGTTGATCAATAGTGGAGCCCGGTTGGGGTTGATCGGGGATCTGTGTAGCATTTGGGGTAGTCTTCTTTTATTTTGGTTCCGTAGTCGGACCTTAATTGTAACTGGTTGATGTAATGGTATATTCATGTATTGTGTGAAGTGGCGATTGTAAGCCAACTATGTATCTCTTTCCCTTATGCATTACATGGGTTGTGTGAAGATTACCTCACTTGCGACATTGCTTTCAATGCGGTTATGCCTCTAAATCGTGCTTCGACACGTGGGAGATACAGCCGCATCGAGGGCGTTACATAACAATTCCATGCTTAAAGAAGATGGTGAACAGGGTCATAGTAGAGAGGATTTAATTGCCATGATTCCACAATGGGGCACTTCAGAGGGGGTGACTCGTAGGATTATTCTTCGAAGTGGAAAAAAGAATTAATTTTGTTCAAAGATCATTGGAACTCTTCATACCAGGCTAGGGCAATTCATAGTCAATCATTTGAGGAAGTTCACAAGGATGACATACTCAGACTAGAATGGATGATGTGGACTGCCTTATTGAAGACAACGCAATGGATGATTTTTTCTTATCATAGGAAATGGATGGGACCCATGGTAAGTCCACTTTTGAAGATGAACCTGGACAGCAACTGCTGAGAAGGCGGCCCATGCGAAATTGGCACAATGGCGGTGCAAGATAGGAACAAAATGCAAATGTTGGGAATGTTCCAACCATCATATCTGCCTCAGATTCAGATCTAGTTGGTAATGGGGTATTTCAGACATCATTTCTGGAAAAGAAAGTTTGCAACACAAACCGACGAGATGACGTTGCGAGATTCTCAGGAAATGAACTACATAGTAGTCTTATAATAAAACACTATCTAGTTCAGGTGGGGAACCATCATTGAGGATATCGGAATCTTGTGCATGAACTAGTATTCGCACAACAACTCCTTTTCCTCGAACAAATCAATCAGTGGCTTGGTGTGCTAGGAACACGTATGGAGTGGAGGCGGCCAACCTATCAAACCATAGAGCACTTCACACATATGCGTGACTAAGTTGGGATGATTCCAGAGGAAGCAAAAACAAGCTTTCTCAAGTTCACGACGGCAACTTGCATCGAATGCACATGAATTAGAGGAAGTCACTTCTTTCATCCAAACATATGCTTCATGAGCTAGCATGAAGAAATGCTTTCAAAAGTTTCCAACACTAGCTTAATGTTCAACATGAATCATGGAGGAGATAAAGACGTTGTTGATGGGCTCAACAACAATTTATCAAGATTTCCATATCATTGGAATTCCACCATTATGTGAACAAGGTGATAGCATTGGTCAGACCAAAAGATGTAATGGTGTATGCTCGAGGGATCAACCACAAGTAAGACAACATTACGAACATCGTTGGTTCTGATTTGATTTGGGGATAGCCCACACTCAAATCAAAGTTTGTACAAGACAATAGATCCAACAACTGATCACAGGGACCAATCGATGAAGATATCATCTATGTTCAACACACACAAAAATATCCCTGGAAATGAGCTAAGTTAGGCAAGCTTTTATCTTCCAACTCTCGAAGTTGTTGTTCGGCTTAACCAACTAGCTCAGGGGTATCCAACACGAATTCTTGGAGAAGGGGTGGTTTAGAAGAAACCAACTTGATCACAAACTCAACATAGCAGTCAGGTGACAACCTGGTAACACTTCCGAGAAGATATTCGAAAAATCATGAACCACCGATATGTTACTAAGATCGAGAACAATCTTGCTTTTCAGGGAAAGACGATGTGACCAAGAGAGTGATGGAGTGACACAATCCTATCTCATTGATCAGGAGTGCACCAGGGAAAATGGACGAAGTAGCACGATCAATCTTAGAATGATGGTTCAGTAACCAACACGCTAAGAGTGAGAGTATTGTCCATTCAGTACCAAGCAACGAGGTTGCTAGGAGTATTGATTTCACACATCATAGTTCACTTGTCGGCATTCCGGTTACAGCAACACGGGACCGAGGAATGAATAATGATGGCGAGAAGTATCACTGCGTCAAGAATTCATAAGAGGTGGTGCAAATCCTATGACAATCCTGACATAAAGAGGGAAATACTCTAGGGTAGAGCAAAACAAAAGCTGGATTGGCATTTGTTCTATAGAATACAACTACTTTGACCCAATCCCAGAGTTGGATGAGGTACTGGAGTTTGTTTCTCCTAGTCATTCCGGAATAGAATGGCTTGACGGACCACAAGAACAATAGGCATCGATGACGGACCACAAGAACAATTGATGGACGAAGGTCAGAAAACAACTAAAGAGGGACAACTCAAAGGAACATATGATTTTCTGAGTTGTGTGTGCATAGATTAGCATGTCGAACGAGTTCAATATATTTCTTCCGGATAACCCACGTAGAAAGGTAGAACTGGCAGAGTCACAACCTAGAATCAAGAACTCATCAAGAGCACTCTGGTTGTGATCTTTCGGTTCAACGAGGAACTTCTGCCATAAGTAGTTCATGGTATTTGGAAGAAGGAAATACCACGAACCTCGAGGACTATCGCAAGGTTACTAATATCCTAAAGGTACGAGCAACACTATCAACATGAGGTAAGGGGAGTGAATCTTGGGTTCAAGGACCCAGGAATGGAATACGTACTAATTATTAACATCACTGGATGCTTCCAAGAATGATGGCCAGAATCATCACACTAGGAACACAAAACATGGCTAGATTACTGGGTGGTTCTCTAAGACGCCTAGGGTCATAATAATAGCTTCAACATATATGCCGAGGCAACAGAGTACCTCAATGGGTTAGTGTGGTTAATCTGGCCCAAAGGAACGTCGGGACATGGGGGAAAGATTTGCAAATGCATCAGACTATTTAGTGACCTGGGATGACTCGGACATCATAACGGTTGTAAATGCTCAGAAAAAGATTTGAGACATTCACAAGGATTTGCATAGTCACTTAACAACATCATATCAAGGTTCTGGTTCAACTGACAACATACTAAAAGTAGTAAAACTGAACTGAGGCCTGGAACCAAAAATCATATAAGTCTACGGATTAGTAACACATGATCCTGATAGAAAGATGAGAAGCCTAGTTCTTAATCCCTGTAGAAAAGAAGAGGTTGACTCATATCAGAAGGGCATAAGGTAAGGAAGTAAAAAGAGCCTTACGTTCCCTTCGACAATCAATTCCCTTATACAACTAAAACATTTCAAGACTCAACTTCGACCAGTTTGGTTTTGTAATCCTACAGGCAGTCAAGCTCTGATACCAAAGCTGTCAGGACCCCGATCCTAAGTCACACTGATCTAGCATGTAACACATCATATCACTTTGCGCCCTCACGCATGGTATTCCCACGGGTGCCACCTTACCTGCCTCGGGACCGTTTGCGCCTTTTGGCTCACGTATATGATAGTGTCGCTAGCATCTATATGATAGAGAACCCGGGCCGACATGACTAGTCATAAACCCAAAGTGGCACTAACTTGCAGGGACAAGCATACATGACCCAACAACGAACGTGTCGGTCATCAACGAGTGAATCCGGGCTGTAGCAGTAGGGCTAGCAGGACTCCAGGAACCCGGGCTGTAGCAGGCTAGTAGGACTCCGAAAGTCACCACGTGGCATTTCCCCGAAGGGACAGACACAGGAATGAAGTGGGAAACATGCCGGCCAGTCAAGGTGTTTCGGAGCAGTAGTGACTAGGCTAGTAGGACTCCGGTAAACCGGGCTGTAGCAGACTACCATGGCTCGGTGGAAGCACCAGACTACATTTCCCCATAAGAGAGGCTACCAAGGATAGACAACTAGGTTGTCGCATCCCACACATACCAAGCATTCCAATCATACACACAATATGCTCGATATGTGTAAATACAACATGGAATCACAACAAAACTCTACGACTCAAAGTATTTTCATTAGGCTCCGAGGAACCAAGTATTACAAACATGGGTCTCATGACCCAACATACAAAACATACAAAGCATACAAGCAACAAGCAACAAGCTTAACTTGTCTGAGTACAGACAACTACAAATGAAAAGGCTGAGAAGCCTGATTATCTACAAGACCTTGCCGAGGGCACAAGATCGGAGCTGAGGTAACAAGCTAAACGTCGAAGTCCACGTGGAACTACTAGCGAGACTGAAGTCTCTCTCTGCAAAAACATAAATTAAGAAAATGTGAGTACAAATGTACCCAGCAAGACTTACATCAGAACTAGCTACATATGCATCAGTATCAACAAAGCGGTGGCGGAGTTTAACTGCAGCAAGCCAGCTTTGAATCGGTGGCTATCCTGTAATAATACTGTTGGTGACGCTTTTGAGGTGGCGTACACGAGTCCACATATTCACCAATCAATACACCACTATGGATCCGCTCCCGTCTCCCTATGAGAACGCCATCCATAGCACTCACGCTTATCTTGTGCATTTAGAGTATCCACTTTCACTTGTCTATGAACTGTAAAGGCAACCCAGAAGTCAATTACCACGGACGCGACTATTCGAATAGATCATGTTAACCATGCAGGGGTGTACTTCTTCACACACGCTCTCGCCACTTACCACCATGTACACACCGTGTATGTCGGCAACCTTCAAGCGGAAACCTGGCGAGGGAGTCGGCCACGACCTGACTATCCATGCAAGTCTCTAGTCCAGGTTTATCGCCTATTCGGGTTCCATCTGCAAGGAGATCCGGCTGGGGTGTCGCTCACGGCCCCAAACGATGAGAGCAGGGTTCCCGGGGCACCAAACGGGCGTCCCGGCACACCGTGCCTCGTGTCTCTACCGCATCATAGCCCACCCCTAGGGTCAGCGCTATGCACGGCCCCCAACACATATCCTACAAACACCAAAAACTAGTTGCAACTCCAGAACAGAGAATGAGGCGATTAATAAGTCGAGTGGGTCGAGTTACCGGAACCCAATGTGTGATAGTAAATGTTCATGGATCACAAACACAGAACTCAGTTCCTGAGGACGGTTTCAATGAGACAACCGAACCATGTACTCCTACATGGCCTCTCACCACTACCTTTACCAAATCGTGTTCACACACTTAACTCTCAACAGTAAGACATGTTCACAACATTCCAATTCATCCCCGATGAACCAGACCTGACTCAACTCTAAGCAGTAGCAGGCATGACAAACAAGCATGAATGAGTAGGCACATCAGGGCTGAAACAACTCCTACTCATGCTGGTGGGCTTCATCTATTTACTGTGGCAATGACAGGTCATGCAAAGGAAAGGAGTTCAACTACCGCAGCATGTAACAGTTGAATTGTTGTTTTCCTAATGCAGTAAAAGAGAGCAGGAGCGAGAGAGCAGGATTGTATCGGAATGAACAAGGGGGTTTTGCTTGCCTGGCACTTCTGAAGATAGTATAGCTCTTCATCGGTGTCATCGAACTCATCGTCGAAACTATGTCCACTTAGAGGGGACAAATACCGGCAAACAGAGAAAGAACACAATCAATGCAACGCACAATATGATGCATGATCATGACATGGAAAAATGAGTGTGTTGGGCTAATGCAACTAAAACCAGGGTGGCTTGAGCTTATTTGAATCAAAGATTCAAATACCAACTCAATTTATGAGCTCATATAAGTGCATTATCATGCTTTGATCTAAACAGCAAGGTTAAGTTGTTTAATCATGCATGAAACCAGTACATATAGAAAGATTGGATTTTTATGATAAATTTTCATTTTCATATAAAATTTATTTCATTTGAAGTTATGGTTGATTTTATATGATTTTTGGAAGTTTATAACATTTTCTGAAATAAATAAACCATTTAAGATTTATTTAAATTCCAGAAAAAAATTACTGTGTTAGCATGACGTCACTGACTCAACTGAGGCTGAAAAGGTCAAACCTGACCAGTGGGTCCCAGTGGTCGGTGACACGGTGCTGGTCAGGGTCACCTACAGATGGGACCGGTCAACGGCCACGTCAGCAAAGTCAATGCTGACGTGTGGGTCCAGTCGAATTTAGATTAGTTCTAACTAATTTTGTTAGCTGGCTAATTAAACCGGTGGGGCCCGTCTGTCGGTGTCACTAGGGTTTCATTAGCATGACTGTCAGCGGATAAAGACGACGCCATGTCAGCTCGCCGGAGGCTAACGGGCGACGACCACGGCCGACGGCGGGGGTTGATACGTCTCCAACGTATCTATAATTTTTGATTGTTCCATGCTATTACATTATCAACTTTGGATGTTATACATGCATTTATATGCTATTTTAAATGATTTTTGGGACTAACTGTCACACCCTAGCTAGTCATGCATTAGAGTGTTGCATCATGTTTATTCTTTCACCAGAAACCTGAAATGGGGATGACAGAACCCCCAGTCCCCTCTGAAACCAACTAGGGTTTACTAAAAACTTTTTCAATGAACCTGAAATGCCCTTCTAAAATGCCATCATTTTTTGTCTTGGTTCAGAACCTCTGCCAAAAGTGGTGCACATTTTCCTAGGCCATCTTAGGGTTTTTGAATTAAATCATAAATATTTGAATTTGGGCATTTAAAGTTATATAAAATATTTAAATGTTCAAATATCTCCAAACTAAAATGTTTCATGTTGGAAATAATCCAACTATGAACCAGGAGTAGTTTGGTGATTTTAGGAGTTGCCTAAGTATTTTATTTAATTCAACAAAGTTGCAGAAGTATTAAAAAAAAGAAAACAGAAAGAAATGGAAAAAACTTACCTGGCGCCCAGCACCCGGCCCACCTGCCGGCCCAGCCCAGCGCCGCTCCAGCGAGCTGCTTGCCGGCCAGGCAGGCAGGCAGGTGCCCGACGGCGACCGCAGCGCGCGCCACGCACCTGCTCGCCGCCTCGCCGCTCCCCTCGTCCGGTGACGTCGTGGACCGGCCTCCCTCGCTCCCCCGAACCCCCCAGACACCCCCGCTCCTCTCCAGCTCCTCCCGCTCGCGCTCCCCCGCCATGGCCGACGCCACCATCGCCGTGCCTTCGTCTTAGTCGTGCTCCCCGCCACCCGTGCGTCCTCTCATCGTGTCCAGGAGCTCCGCCGCTGTCCACTTCATCGAGCAGCCGAGCCCCGAGCGCTCGCAACGCCCGAGTCCACCACACCGACCTCGCCCGAGTCCGCCGTCGCCGGAGATCCCCTTCAACGCCGTCGTCGCTCCGGTTCATCTCCGGCCACACCAAGGGCTTCGCCGCACTCACTGTGAGCTTAGCCATCTTCCCCTCCCTTCCGTTCTTGCTCCCGAGCCATGTAGCAACCTCCCGGAGCTCAACCGCACCCACCGCCGTGGAGCTCGTCGCCGACGTGCTCCCGGTCACCCTCCAGCCACAAACTGGTGTCCATCATGCTCACCGTGTCACTTAGCACCTAGCTAGCCACTCCCCGAGCCTCACCGACCCCTCTAGCGTCAAGTTCGTCTTCGGCCGAACCCCGGTGGCCGCCAAAGTCGTCACCGGCGCCAACTCCGGCCACCCCGACCCCAACGGACTCCACCAAGAGCTGCGGCTCGACCTCAGCTCCTCTCCGGTGGCCTCCGCGGCTCGTTTGGTTGCCGGAACGGCAAAAATCACTTCCGCCGCCGCGTCGGGCTCGCCGGCGGCTAAACGCCGGTGCAGCCGACCCGGGTTTGACCACGGGTGAGCCCTGGTTGACTCCCCTGAGTCAATGACAGGTGGGGCCCAGCCCTGTTAATTAAACAGGTTTAGTTTTAATTAAACTTTAATTAATCTAATCACACTGACACGCGGGACCCACTGTCAGGTTTGACCCGGACGTGTTCCGTTGACCTGCTGACGTCACACTGACGTCAGGCTGACGCAATAATTGACTTTCTGGAATTAATCTAATATAGGAAATTCCAGAATATAGTTTAAACTTCAAAAATTCATAACTTTTATTCTGTAACTCCAAATCAGACAAATTATATATGAAAAATGATCAGAAAAAATCCAATCTATCCACCTGTACTATTTTCATGCATGATTAAACAAGTTAACCTAATGTTTAATGCAGAACAAGGAAAAGCACTTTAAAAGGCCATGTTTGAGCTTGAAATTTGAATCTTTGATTCAAATTGGTTCAAACCCTTCTGGTCTTAGTTGCATTAGCCCAACACACTCATATTGCTATGTTTCATGCATGCATCATATTGTTGCACATTGTTTGGTGATGGTTGTGTATCGGTGTTCTTTGCGGCAGGTTCTGCCCCCGAGGAGTACCGTGTTGACCCTAACGAAGAACCGTATCAGTGCATCGAACCATCAGGCAAGCAACCAACCATTTGATCATATCGATACAATCCCATGTTCTCGCTCCTGCTCTCTTTTACTGCATTAAGACAACGCGTTTCAAACTGCTGTGTGCTACGGTAGTTGAACCCATTTCCTCTGCATGACCTGTCATTGCCACAGTAACTAGATGAAACCCACTAGCATGTGTAGGAGTTGATTGAGCCATATGTATGTGTTGTTCCTACCTTGCTATGCCTGCTATGCTTAGAGTCGTGTCAGGTCTGGTTCATCTGGGTGATGGCTAGAGTGAAATGATTATGTCGGTAATGAGAGTGGTGTGGTGAACACGTTTTGGTAAAGGTATCGATGAGAGGCCATGTAGGAGTACATGGTGGGTTGTTTCATTGAAGCCGACCTTAAGCACTGAGATCTGTATATGTGATTTAAGATACAGCTACTACCATGCATTGGGCCCTGAAATATGACCCCGCTCGACTTCTTATTCACCCTAGCTCTCTGTCCAGGAGTTGCAAGTAGTTTCTGGTGTTTGTAGCCTACTGGAGGCCGTGGACAGCGCTGACCGTAGGGGTGGGCTGTGATGCGGTAGGTACGTGGCACGGTGTACCGAATACCCGTTAGGTATCTCGGGAACCCTGTTCACATCGTTCGGGGCCGTATGGGAAACCTCGGCCGGACTCCCTGCGGATGGAACCTGGATAGGCGATAAACCTGGACTAGAGACTTAGGTGTTTAGGTAGGTCGTGGTCTACACCCACGTCGGCTTTCGCTTGAAGTCTGCCGAGCACATGTCGTGTGCAGACGCTAAGTGGTGGAAACATGTATGAAGAAGTACACCCCTGCAGGGTTATCATGATCTATTCGAATAGCCATGTCCGCGGTAAAGGACTTCTGGGTTGCTTATATCAGTTCATAGACAAGTGAAAGTGGATACTCTAAAATACGCAAGATAAGCGTGAGTGCTATGGATGGCGTTCTCGTAGGGAGACGGGAGCGGATCCATAGTGGTGTATTGATATGGTGAATATGTGGACTCGTGTGCGCCACCTCAAAAGAGTTGCTTGCAGTCGTAGTTTAGGATAGCCACCGAGTCAAAGCTGGCTTGCTGCAGTTAAACCCCACCATCCCCTTGTTGATAATGATGCATATGTAGTTAGTTCTGATGTAAGTCTTGCTGGGTACATTTGTACTCACGTTTGCCTATTTTATGTTTTTTGCAGAGAGACTTCGGTCTCACTAGTAGTTCCACGTGGACTTCGACGTTTAGCTTGTTACCTCAGCTACAGTCTTGTGCCTCGGCAGGATTTGGTAGATAGTCAGGCTTCTCAGCCTTTTTCATTTATAGATGTCTGTACTCAGACATGATAGCTTCCGCTTGTGCTTTGATATGTATGCTCTGAATGTTGGGTCATGAGACCCCTGTTTGTAATATCTTGCTCCTCGGAGCCTATTGATTAAATACTTGAGTTATAGAGTCATGTTGTGATGCCATGTTGTATTTGCACATATCGAGCATATTGTGTGTATGTTATTGAAATGCTTGGTATGTGTGGGATCTGACTATCTAGTTGTTTATTCTTTGTAGACTCTCTTACCGGGAAATGTCTCCTAGTGTTTCCACTGAGCCATGGTAGCTTGCTACTGCTCCGGAACACTTAGGCTGGCCGGCATGTGTCCTTCTTCGTTCCTGTGTCTGTCCCTTCGGGGAAATGTCACACGATGAATACCAGAGTCTTGTTAGCCCGCTACAGCCCGGTTCACCGGAGTCCTGCTAGTCCAGTGCTACAGCCTGGATTCACTCGCTGATGACCGACACGTTCGATGCTGGGTCATGGATGCCTGTCCCTGTAAGTTTGTGCCACTTTGGGTTTACGACTAGCCATGTCAGCCCGGGCTCCTTATCATATGGATGCTAGCGACACTATCATATATGTGTGCCAAAAGGCGCAAACGGTCCCGGGCAAAGGTAAGGCGACACCCGTGGGAATACCGTGCGTGAGGCCGCAAAGTGATATGAGGTGTTACATGCTAGATCGATGTGGCATTGAGTCAGGGTCCTGACACTAACCTATTAACCCAGAGCCTAGTGCCAATTTCTGTTCTTTCCTTGTTTTAGAGTATCACAGAAAAGGAAAATCAAACGGAGTCCAATTGACCCAAGACTTCACGGAACTTATTTTTGGACCAGAAGAAGCCCACAGAGTATCGGAGTTGGACCAGGAGCATCCCGGGCTGCCCACGAGGGTGGGGGGCGTGCCCACCCCCCTGGGCGCTCCCACCCCCCTGGGCGCGCCCCCCTGTCTCGTGGACAGCCCGGAGGTCCACCGACGTACTTCTTCCTCCCATATATACCCATATACCCTAAAAACATCGGGGAGCAGAATAGATCGGGAGTTCCGCCGCCAGAAACCTCCGTAGCCACCGAAAACCACTCTAGATCCGTTCCGGCACCCTATCGGAGGGGGAATCCCTCTCCAGTGGCCATCTTCATCATCCCGGCGCTCTACATGATGAGGAGGGAGTAGTTCTCCCTCAAGGCTGAGGGTATGTACCAGTAGCTATGTGTTTCATCTCTCTCTCTCTCTCGTGTTGTTGAGGTGATACAATCTTGATGCATCGCGAGCTTTGCTATTATAGTTGGATCATATGATGTTTCTCCCCCTCTACTCTCTTGTAATGGATTGAGTTTTCCCTTTGAAGTTATCTTATCGGATTGAGTCTTTAAGGATTTGAGAACACTTGATGTATGTCTTGCGTGGGATAACCGTGGTGACAATGGGTTATTCTATTGATTCACTCGATGTATGTTTTGGTGATCAACTTGCGGGTTCCGCCCATGAACCTATCCATAGGGGTTGGCACACGTTTTCGTCTTGACTCTCCGGTAGAAACTTTGGGGCACTCTTTGAAGTACTTTGTGTTGGTTTGAATAGATGAATCTAAGATTGTGTGATGCATATCGTATAATCATACCCACGGATACTTGAGGTGACATTGGAGTATCAAGGTGACATTAGGGTTTTGGTTGATTTGTGTCTTAAGGTGTTATTCTAGTACGAACTCTAGGGTTGTTTGTGACACTTATAGGAATAGCCCAACGGATTGATTGGAAAGAATAACTTTGAGGTGGTTTCGTACCCTACCATAATCTCTTCATTTGTTCTCCGCTATTAGTGGCTTTGGAGTGACTCTTTGTTGCATGTTGAGGGATGTTATGTGATCCAATTATGTTATTATTGTTGAGATAACTTGCACTAGTGAAAGTATGAACCCTAGGCCTTCTTTCCTAGCATTGCAATACCGTTTATGCTCACTTTTATCATTAGTTACCTTGCTGTTTTTATATTTTCATATTACAAAAACCATTATCTACTCTCCATATACCACTTGTATCACCATCTCTTCGTCGAAGTAGTGCACCTATACAATTTACCATTGTATTGGGTGTGTTGGGCATACAAGAGACTCTTTGTTACTTGGTTGCAGGGTTGCTTGAGAGAGACCATCTTCATCCTACGCCTCCCACGGATTGATAAACGTTAGGTCATCCACTTGAGGGAAATTTGCTACTGTCCTACAAACCTCTGCACTTGGAGGCCCAACAATGTCTACAATAAGAAGGTTGTGTAGTAGACATCAAGCTCTTTTCTGGCGCCGTTGCCAAGGAGGTTAGCGCTTGAAGGTATATCTTTAGATCTTGCAATCGAATCTTTTTGTTTCTTGTTTTAGCACTAGTTTAGTTTATAAAATAAAACTACAAAAAATATGGAATTGAGTTTGCCTCATACGCTTCATCTTTTTAATGTCTTTCGTGAGTATGATGGAAAGGAAAATTATGCCAGAGTGCTAGAAGAAGAATGCATTAGAATGTTTGGCACTAAATTTTTGAATGATGAGCATGATTGCAATGTTGTTAGTATGAATTTCTTGACTATCTATGATGCTAATGATATGAAAAGCCACAAGCTTGGGGAAGCTATGTTTTATGAAGATGATACTTTTTGTCCCCCAAGTTTTGATGAGAAAATTTATTATGATGATAGCATGCCTCCTATTTATGATGATTATATTGATGAAAGTGGATTTGGAGAGGTCGTGACTTTATTTAGTAATGATTCCGCTATTTTGGAAGAGGTTCCGATTGATTATGAGGACAAAGTTGCTATCTATGATGATTATTGTGATGACTTGTATGCTATTAAGAATAATGGTAAACATGAAACTTGGCATCATGATTTTAGTTTTCAATTGCATTATGCCTCACATGATAGTTATTTTGTTGAGTTTGCTCCCACTACTATTCATGAGAAGAATTTTGCTTATGTGGAGAGTAATAAAATTTCTATGCTTGTAGATCATGAAAATAATGTTTTAGGTGCTGGTTATATTTTTGAATTCATTCATGATTCTACTAAAAATTATTATGAGGGAGGAACATATGCTTGTAGGAATTGCAATAATATCAAGTTTCCTCTCTATGTGCTTAAAATTTTGAAGTTATGCTTGTTTTGCCTTCCTATGCTAGTTGATTATTGTTCCTATAAGTTGTTTGCTCACAAAATACCTATGCATAGGAAGTGGGTTAGGCTTAAATGTGCTATTAATATTCTTCATGATGCTCTCTTTATGTTTCATTCTTATCTTTTATATGAGCATCATTGAAATCGTCATGCCTAGCTAGGGGCGTCAAACGATAGCGCTTGTTGGGAGGCAACCCGATTTTATTTTTATTCCTTGATTTTTTCTCATGTTTAGTAATAAATAATTTATCTAGCCTATCTTATGATTGAGTTTTTATGTTTTAATTAGTGTTTGTGCCAAGTAGAACCGTTGGGAAGACTTGGGGAAAGCCTTTTTAATCTTGCTGTAAAAACAGAAACTTTAGCGCTCACGAGAATTGCTTCCATTTTTATTTGGAGAGTGCTATTTAGTTAATTCTTTTTTAAGATTGTTAATAGATAAATTCCTCAAGTCCAGCAATTTATTTTAGAATTTTTGAGGTTCCATAAGTTTGCGTTAGTTACAGATTACTACAGACTGTTCTGTTTTCGACATTTTCTGTTTTTGATGTGTTGTTTACTTATTTTGATGAATCTATGGCTAGTAAAAGAGTTTATAAACCATAGAGAAGTTGGAATACAGTAGGTTTAACACCAATATAAATAAAGAATGAGTTCATCATTACCTTGAAGTGGTGTTTTGTTTTCTTTCGCTAATGGAGCTTACGAGATTTTCTATTTAAGTTTTGTGTTGTGAAGTTTTCTTGTTTTGGGTAAAGATTCGATGGACTATGGAATAAGGAGTGGAAAGAGCCTAAGCTTGGGGATGCCCAAGGCACCCCAAGGTAATATTCAAGGACAACCAAAATCCTAAGCTTGGGGATGCCCCGGAAGGCATCCCCTCTTTCGTCTTCGTTCATCGGTAACTTTACTTGGAGCTATATTTTTATTTACCACATGATATGTGTTTTGCTTGGAGCACCATTTTATTTTATTTAGTTTTGATTGCTGTTTGAATAAAATACCAAGATCTGAAATTCTTAAATGTTAGAGAGTCTTCATATAGTTGCATAATTATTCGACTACTCATTGATCTTCACTTATATCTTTCGGAGTAGTTTGTTGTTCCTCTAGTGCTTCACTTATATCTTTTTAGAGCAACGGTGGTGGTTTTATAGAAATAGATGAACTCTCATGCGTCACTTATATTATTTTTAGAGTCTTAAACAGCATGGTAATTTGCTTAGGTTATGAATTTAGTCCTAATATGATGGGCATTGAATACTATGAGAAGTTTGATACTTGATGATTGTTTTGAGATATGAGGATGGTAATATTAGAGTCATTCTAGCGAGTAGTTGTGAATTTGAGATATACTTGTGTAAAAGTTTGTGATTCCCGTAGCATGCACGTATGGTGAACCGTTATGTGATGAAGTCGGACCATGATTTGTTTATTGATTGTCCTCCTTATGAGTGGCGGTCGGGGACGAGCGATGGTCTTTTCCTACCAATCTATCCCCCTAGGAGCATGCACGTAGTACTTTGTTTCGATAAATAATAGATTTTTGCAATAAGTATGTGAGTTCTTTATGACTAATGTTGAGTCCATGGATTATACACACTCTCACCCTTCGACCATTGCTAGCCTCTCTAGTATCGCGCAATTTTCGTTGGTACCATAAACCCACCATATACCTTCCTCAAAACAGCCACCATACCTACCTATTATGGCATTTCCATAGCCATTCCGAGATATATTTCCATGCAACTCTCCACCGTTCCGTTTATTATGACACGCTCCATCATTGTCATATTGATTTGCATGATCATGTTGTTGACATTGTATTTGTGGCAAAGCCACCATTCATAATTCTTTCATACATGTCACTCATGAGTCATTGCACATCCTGGTACACCACCGGAGGCATTCATATAGAGTCATATTTTGTTCTAAGTATCGAGTTGTAATTCTTGAGTTGTATGTAAATAAAAGTGTGATGATCATCATTATTAGAGCAATGTCCCAGTGAGGAAAGGATGATGGAGACTATGATTCCACCATAAGTCGGGATGAGACTTCGAATGAAAAAAAGAGAAAAAAAGAGGCCATAAAAAAAGAGAAAAGGCCCAAATAAAAAAATAAAAAATAAAAAAATGAGAGAAAAAGAGATAGGGGGCAATGCTACTATCCTTTTACCACACTTGTGCTTCAAAGTAGCACCACACTTTCATATACTAGTTGGAATCTTTCATTATAGAACTTGGCTTTGTATATTCCAATGATGGGCTTCCTCAAAACGCCCTAGGTCTTCGTGAGCAAGTGAGTTGGATGCACACCCACTAGTTTCTTTTGTTGAGCTTTCATACATTTATAGCTCTAGTGCATCCGTTGCATGGCAATCCCTACTCAATCACATTGATATCTATTGATGGGAATCTCCATAGCCCGTTGATACACCTAGTTGATGTGAGACTATCTTCTCCCTTTTTGTCTTCTCCGCAACCACCCTTCTATTCCACATATAGTGCTATATCCATCGCTCATGCTCATGTATTGCGTGAAGATTGAAAAAAATTGAGAACATCAAAAGTATGAAACAATTGCTTGGCTTGTCATCGGGGTTGTGCATGATTTAAATATTTTGTGTGGTGAATATGGAGCATAGCCAGACTATATGATTTTGTAGGGATAGCTTTCTTTGGCCATGTTATTTTGAGAAGACATAATTGCTTTGTTAGTATGCTTGAAGTATTATTATTTTTATGTCAATATTAAACTTTTGTCTTGAATCTTATGGATCTGAATATTCTTGCCACAATAAAGAAGATTACATGGATAAATATGTTAGTAGCATTCCACATCAAAAATTCTATTTTTATCATTTACCTACTCGAGGATGAGCAGGAATTAAGCTTGCGGATGCTGATACGTCTCCAACGTATCTATAATTTTTTATTGTTCCATGCTATTATATTATCAAGTTTGGATGTTTTATATGCATTTATATGCTATTTTATATGATTTTTGGGACTAACCTATTAACCCAGAGCCCAGTGCCAGTTTTTGTTTTTTTCCTTGTTTTAGAGTATCGCAGAAAAGGAAAATCAAACGGAGCCCAATTGACCTGAAACTTCACGGAACTTATTTTTGGACTAGAAGAAGCCCACGGAGTATCGGAGTTGGACCAGGAGAGTCCCGGGCTGCCCACGAGGGTGGGGGCGCGCCCACCCCCTGGGCGCGCCCTCTGCCTCGTGGACAGCCCGGAGGTCCACCGACGTACTTCTTCCTCCCATATATACCCATATACCCTAAAAACTTCGGGGAGCAGAATAGAGCGGGAGTTCCGCCGCCAGAAGCCTCCGTAGCCACCGAAAACCAATCTAGCCGGTTCTGGCACCCCGTCAGAGGGGGAATCCCTCTCTGGTGGCCATCTTCATCATCCCGGCGCTCTCCATGATGAGGAGGGAGTAGTTCTCCCTGGAGGATGAGGGTATGTACCAGTAGCTATGTGTTTGATCTCTTCCTCTCGTGTTCTGGAGGTGATACGATCTTGATGTATCGCGGGCTTTGCTATTATAGTTGGATCTTATGATGTTTCTCCCCTCTACTCTCTTGTAATGGATTGCGTTTTCCCTTTGAAGTTATCTTATCGGATTGAGTCTTTAAGGATTTGAGAACACTTGATGTATGTATTGCGTGGGATAACCGTGGTGACAATGGGTTATTCTATTGATTCACTCAATGTATGTTTTGGTGATCAACTTGCGGGTTCCGCCCATGAACCTATGCATAGTGGTTGGCACACGTTTTCGTCTTGACTCTCCGGAAGAAACTTTGGGGCACTCTTTGAAGTACTTTGTGTTGGTTTAAATAGATGAATCTGAGATTGTGTGATGCATATCGTATAATCATACCCACGGATACTTGAGGTGACATTGGAGTATCTAGGTGACATTATGGTTTTGGTTGATTTGTGTCTTAAGGTGTTATTCTAGTACGAACTCTGGGGCTGTTTGTGACACTTATAGGAATAGACCAACGGATTGATTGGAAAGAATAACTTTGAGGTGGTTTCGTACCCTACCATAATCTCTTCGTTTGTTCTCCGCTATTAGTGGCTTTGGAGTGACTCTTTGTTGCATGTTGAGGGATGTTATGTGATCCAATTATGTTATTATTGTTTAGAGAACTTGCACTACTGAAAGTATGAACCCTAGGCCTTCTTTCCTAGCATTGCAATACCGTTTGTGCTCACTTTTATCATTAGTTACCTTGCTGTTTTTATATTTTCGTATTACAAAAACCATTATCTACTCTCCATATACCACTTGTATCACCATGTCTTCGCCGAACTAGTGCACCTATACAATTTACCATTGTATTGGGTGTGTTGGGGATACAAGAGACTCTTTGTTATTTGGTTGCAGGGTTGCTTGAGAGAGACCATCTTCATCCTACGCCTCCCACGGATTGATAAACCTTAGGTCATCCACTTGAGGGAAATTTGCTACTTTCCTACAAACCTCTGCACTTGGAGGCCCAACAATGTCTACAAGAAGAAGGTTGTGTAGTAGACATCAGGGGTGCACCGTGCGCTCGCTACAGAGCACCATTCGATGCGCGGCTTGCTCCTACGGGTTCCTAGGAGTGAGGCGTATCCAAAGCAACAAGCGACAGCAGCTGGTGTGGCCGGAGCTGACGGCGGTGAGCTCTTTTGTGGCCGTCGGAATCCGAGTGCGCGCGGGGATGCGGCTGCGGTGTGCGAAGGAGTGAGGCAAGGCGCTAGCGATGCTCTACGAGTCACAACGAGCACAACAGATGAACGCCCGTGACCAAATGGTCACCGGGGCTTCGCCGCGACGAGCCCGTCCGGCGGCGACTTCTGTTAGCAAGGGGGAGACGGCTACGGCAACCAAACAGAGGCAGGGTTAGGGTAAATGACCGAGGGCTCACAGAGAACACACAGGGACGGTCAGTGGGCTCGGGGGTGTCCTTGACGGCGCAAATCGACCGGCGATGAACGACGGCTGTGCACGGTGAAGACGGGTCGATGGCGTCGTTGCGGTTTGTCCAAGATCATGTGCTTCGTCTTAGAGGAGCATCGGGTCGTCTCGGAGCTCGTGGGGATGGAGGAGGGGTGAGGAAGGGCGGGTGGCCATGGTGAACGACGATGGTGGCGACGACACATTCGGGTCTGCTCGGGAGAGGGGACGAGAAGCCAAGGGAGAGAGCAGAGAGCGAGGGGAAAAGTGAGAAGGGGCCTTGGGCGTCTCCAGACGCGGATCAGGTCGAGGGAGGGCAAGCAGGAGGTGGCTGGGACGCACGCACGCGCACCACGCTTCCCCTCTGCCTACTGGCAGGAGGAAGAAGACGGCTCTGCCCTCTAGTGGGCTGGGGCATCTAGGTGGCTGCATAATGGGCCGTCCAGGTAAGCCAGGTGAGATTCCTCTCTCTCTCTCTGTCATTTCTTTTATGTTTTCTATTTTCTGTAATTTGTTGGATTTGATGTGAAGCATCAAATCATTTAGAACTTTCCATAAATTTGTATGTGAGCTCAGGAAACTAGTCCAAGGCCACATGCAAACTTACAAAAATTATTTGAACTTTATCTCTTATATAACAGAAATAAGTCCAACTCAAATTTGTTATTGATTTAATTTAAAGGCCCAAAATAAATATTTTAAAGCCTCCAAGAATATTGGTTTGAATTTTATTCTTGGCAATATTTTTCAAGGTTTAACAGGAACATTTTCTTGGGATTCTTTGAGAAGATTTTAAAGTTGATCATTTTTAAATGGTTTATGAGGCTTTGAAAATTCCTCAATTCAAATTTCTTTTGAATTTAAACATGATGACATGAAGATCAAGCAAAGACAACGGGGGCTGAGCTAGGGTTGTGACAGCTGGGCTCGGGGGCTCTCCTCTGGAGGGCCTCTGACCTGGCCAGCATCACAAGGGAGGTGTTTGGGCACCATGTGGGGGCGTGCTTGAGCGCGCGCTTCCGCGAGGAGAGTGCAGGGCGCCAGGCGCCAAGCGCTCCGGAGTTCATCACCAAGGAGCTTTAGGAGGAAAAGAGCCATGCGAGGTGAGCGTCGCCCCGCACCACCCGGCGCGGCTCCCTCCCCTGACAAGGGCAGCGAGCTGCGCGCCTGCGTCAACATGCCGAGCCTCAATAGGGCCGCGTCTCAGGAGCTCTTCTGGCCGTCCCACGTCAGCCGGTGCGAGGACACCCCTCACAGCTATGTTTACATGCCTTTCGGTTTGCTGAACAGGGCTGCCACGCACCAGCACCACATGCGGGACGCCCTGGCGGATCATGAGGCCAGGCACCAGGCAATCCTATCGGAGGTGGCACCGAATCCTCGCGAGCCTCCCGGACCTCCAGAGCCTCGCGAGGCTCAGGACTTGGGCGACTCGTGAGGAGTGACTTCTACCGTGCACGTCTTCAGCTACTTCAACACTTCTTCAGCAACGGTGCCAGGTGACAGTTTTTGATTTGTTCAATTGGGGGCGCTCCTTGGGCTGCATTATCCCCAAGCCTTGTGGGTCCGTCCCTGTGGCATGTATCGTGTTTTGCATCTATCAGAACTAGCTTTACCCTCTTCCATGAGTTGCTTTATGATTATCGCCTGCTTATCCTGTGCTCGGTCGCCCTTTGTGGCCTCCGCGCGTTGCTTACCCGCCTCTTGGTCATCCCGCAACGGGGGCTACACATGCTGGCACAGCGCTTGTGCTCGGGTCCGTCCCTGCAACGCTGATAAATTTGAGAGATCGAGCTCTGGCTCACGGCCCGCCCCGCACACGTCACCTCACCAGATCCTCAGTGCCTACATCTTCTTGAGGAAAGTTCAACGGCAAGATAGCAAGTGCGGTTATATGTTATCCTCTCCTCTTTGGACTAACTCGCAGGAACCTCCGGAGCTTAACTACGAGCGGCCCCGCTGGCCAGTCCTTTTTCACGCAATTCTCTTAAACATTAAAGGGGGGATCCTGAGCATTGCGCCTCAGGGGCTCATACTGGCTCTCGAGCCCTCTCCCCTGGCTTTGACCATGGCATCGCGACCTGGCATACCAGCGGCAGTCGAGCCTTGCTCGAGGGCCGGGACCCGAGGACGTAGAGCATCTAGAGGAGCGAGAAAAAGGGGGACCAACATGAGCCCTACCTAGAAGCGCCACTGCTAAGGCACGGTCAGGCGTCGCGCGAGGGAATCACCGTGAACTCGCCAAGATAAGTCACCCCATACATATCGGCATGAACCTCCCGACCTAGTATTTCGACTCTTGCGATCTCGCTCGGGCATTGCTGCTTTCCTTTTAGCCTTCAGGGAGCTACTTGCATGACAAATGGGACCTCCCGAGCATCACGTCTCAGGGGATCTCACTGGACCTCGGGCCACTAACCTCCTGGCCTTGACCACGGCATCGTGACCTGGCATACCAGCGACGGCTGAAGCCTACCTAGGGATTGGGTCGTGTCAGCGTAGAGCACTAAGCTACCGCGAGGACGAAAAGGAGCACCATGCCGAAGCGAGATACACAATCACAACACTGGGCTAGGAATAATAACACTAAAGCAAAAGCATTACAGTTTCTTAGAAGCTCCCACGGGGCTAGTCACAATTCTGTGCAGGGAAAACATAAGAGGAGGACCTGGAAGAACCCCAGCCGTAAGGCGTCGTCGGCGATGTCGGACGGACACCGCTGCTGCACTCTCGGCATGGCGAGAGCTCGGCGGCACGTTGCTGTCGTCGCTGGACTCTGGAGAGTCACTGGATTCTAGGGAGTTGTCACTGCTGCTGGAGGAGCCGCTAGCAAGGCCAAAGGCAAGTTCGGCACCCGCGGCCACGCCACCACGTGGATCGCCTCTTCCGGAGCAGCACCCCAGGCGCCGGTCGTCTTCGTTGAAGACCCTGAAGAAAAGCGTGGAGGTGATATGTCTCCAACGTATCTATAATTTTTGATTGTTCCATGCTATTATATTATCTGTTTTGGATGTTTAATGGGCTTTAATATGCTCTTTTATATTATTGTTGGGACTAACCTATTAACCGGAGGCCAGTACCAGTTTCTATTTTTGCCTATTTTTAGAGTTTCCTAGAAAAGGAATATCAAACTAAATCCAAACAGAATGAAACCTTCGCGATGATCTTTCTTGGACCGAAAGCAATCCAGAAGACTTGGAGTCAAAGTATAGAACTCCGTGAGGCGGCCATGAGGTAGGAGGGCGCGCCTAGGGGGTAGGCGTGCCCCCCACCCTCGTGGGGCCCTCGTAGATCCACCGACATACTTCTTTTTCCTATATATACTCTTATACCGTAAATCGATCGCAGAGAGCCACAAAACCACTTTTCTGTCGCCGCAACCTTATGTACCCATGAGATCCCATCTTGGGGCCTTTTCGGGCGATCTGCCAGAGGGGCAATAGATCACGGAGGGCTTCTACATCAACACCATAGCCTCTTTGATGAAGCGTGAGTAGTCTATCACAGACCTTCGGGGCCATAGTTATTAGCTAGATGGCTTCTTCTCTCTCTTTGATTCTCAATACAAAGTTCTCCTTGATGTTCTTGGAGATCTATTCAATGTAATACTCTTTTGCGGTGTTTATGCCGAGATACGATGAATTGTGGGTTTGTGAACAAGATTATCTATGAATATTATTTGGTTCTTCTTTGAATTCTTATCTGCATGATTTGATATCTTTGCAAATCTCTTCGAATTATCGGTTTAGTTTGGCCTACTAGATTGATCTTTCTTGCAATGGGAGGAGTTCTTAGCTTTGGGCTCAATCTTGCGGTGTCCTTTACCAGTGACAGTAGGGGCAGCAAGGCACGTATTGTATTGTTGCCATCAAGGATAAAAAGATGGGGTTTATATCATATTGCTTGAGTTTATCCCTCTACAGCATGCCGTCATGCTTAATGTGTTACTCTGTTCTTACGAAGTTAATACTCTAGATGCATGTTGGATAGCGGTCGATGTGTGGATTAATAGTAGTAGATGCAAAATCATTTCGATCTACTTGAAACGGACGTGATGCCTATATTCACGATCATTGCCTTAGATATCTTCATAAGTATGCAATTTTCTATCAATTGCTCGGAAGTAATTTTTTCACCCACCGTAATACATGCTATCTTGAGAGAAGCCACTAGTGAAAACTATGGCCCCCGGGTCTCTTTCTTATTATATTGCATCTATTTTATTTACATCGCATCTCGTTTACTATTGTGCAATCTTTACTTTCCAATCTATACAACAAAAATACCAAAAATATTTACTTTACTATCTTTATCAGATCTCACTTTTGCGAGTGGCCGTGAAGGGATTGACAACCCCTTTATTGCATTGGTTGCAAGGTTCTTGATTGTTTGTGCAGGTACAAGGTGACTTGTGCGTTGTCTCCTACTGGATTGATACCTTGGTTCTCAAAAATTGAGGAAAATACTAATGCTACTTTTCTGCATCACCATTTCCTCTTCAAGGGAAAACCAACGCATGCTCAAGAGGTAGCAAGAATGATTTCTGGCGCCGTTGCTGGGGAGATATACGCCAAGTCAAGTCATACCAAGTACCCATCATAAACTCTACTCCCTCACATTACATTATTTTCCATTCTCCTCTCATTTTCCTCTCCCCCACTTCTAAAACGATTTTCGAAAACCTTTGCCTTTTCTTCACCCCTTTTTCGTTCGTCTCTTTCCGGTTGCCTCTTGCGTGCTCATTCTTAGTGTGGTTTGTTGCCATCATGTCTGAAACTGGGGAGGTTATCGTTGAAAAGAATAGTAGTAGCGATGGGGGAAACTTTGATGCTTTTGATAATCCTCATGACGAACCTACTATTTTACACACTAAAAAGTTTTGGATTGGTAGTGGTAATATTATTGGAAAAGGAGTTATTCAAGATTTCTTTAGTTGCGCCGGTGCTTTGGCCACTATGGGTAAGTCTATCCTTCATAGAACTAGTAGTCTTGCGGATGCTATATCTTTGCTCGTGGTTGAACTTGAAAGACAATTTATCTACAGGCATCCTTGCATACAAAGGATTTTTCTAAAATTTTCCAATATTGAGCATTCTTCTGTTAAGCGAGCAGCTACCATCTTTTTAGCACATGAGTTCAGATTTATAATAAAAGAGGCCAATGAAATTTTTGCGCATTATAGGGAGCATACTGGCCGTCCTCCCATAGAAGCAATCCTTTTTAATCAAGAAGACATAATGCGTTTACGATCTTTAGATCATGTTGCTTACAATGAAAACCTTAGAAAAAAGTTCCTACCGATGTTCTAGTTGACAAGATTTCTGAACTTAATGATAATTTTGCTATTCAGAACAATGGGTTAGGTTTTTCTCTTGAACAAAGGCTCATGACTTTTTGCCAAAAGAATTCTTATAATGATGAATTGGTTGTGCAATATGAGGGGCCAAATGTGGAACCAATACCTCCCGAGCTTGATCTTGGAGACTTTTGTCCATTAAATTTATCCCTTTTGATTACTTTTGCCTGCCACAAAGAAAACTTGCTGCTGAACATAGGGAGTATGAGATGAGTTTTCGCGATTTGACTTATCATTATTATGACAATACCTAGATCTATTCTTGTTTTTATGCCTAGCTAGGGGCGTTAAACGATAGCGCTTGATGGGAGGCAACCCAATTTTATTTTGGTTCCTTGCTTTTTGTAACTGTTTAGTAATAAATAATTCATCAAGCTTCTGTTATAATTGTGTTTTTTATGTTTTAGTTAGTGTTTGTGCCAAGTAAAACCTTTAGGATCTTCTTGGCTGATTGTTGTTTGATCTTGCTGATAAAAACAGAAATTATGCGCTCATGAAAATAATTATCATTTTTACCAGAGAGCGATAAAATACCAATTCCAACTGCAATAGATCAATATACTTTTTATCCTGGTCTTCCAAATTTTTCAGAATTTTTGGAGTAACAGAAGTATTTGAAACCTCCATATTGCTACAGATTGTTCTGTTTTTTACAGATTCTGTTTTTCGCGTGTTGTTTGCTTATTTTGATGAATCTATGAGTAGTATCGGGGGGTATGAACCATAGTGGAATACAGTGGTTTTAACACAAATATAAATAAATAATGAGTTCATTACAATACCTTAAAGTGGTGGTTTATTTTCTTATACTAACGGAGCTCATGAGCTTTTCCGTTGAAGTTTTGTGTTGTGAAGTTTTCAAGTTTTTGGGTAAAGATTTGATGGATTTTGGAATAAGGAGTGCCAAGAGCCTAAGCTTGGGGATGTCCAAGGCACCCCAAGGTAAAATTCAAGGACAACCAAAAGCCTAATCTTGGGGATGCCCCGGAAGGCATCCCCTCTTTCGTCTTCGTCTATCGGTAACTTTACTTGAGGCTATATTTTTATTCACCGCATGATATGTGTTTTGCTTGGAGCGTCTTGTATGATTTGAGTATTTTCTTTTTAGTTTACCACAATCATCCTTGATGTACACACCTTTTGGGAGAGACACACATGAATCAGAATTTATTAGAATACTCTATGTGCTTCACTTATGTCTTTTGAGCTAGTTAATTTTCCTCTAGTGCTTCACTTATATCTTTTTAGAGCACGGTGGTGGTTTTATTTTATAGAAATTATTGATCACTAACGCTTCACTTATATTATTTTGAGAGTCTTTTATAACAGCATGGTAATTTGCTTCGGCTATAAAACTAGTCCAAATATGATGGGCATCCAAGTGCGTTGAATACTATGAGAAGTTTGATGCGTGATGATCGTTTTGAGACATGAGGATGGTGATATTAGAGTCCTGCTAGTTGAGTAGTTGTGAATTTGAGAAATACTTGTGTTGAGGTTTGCAAGTCTCGTAGCATGCACGTATGGTAACCGTTGTGTAACAAATTTAAAGCATGAAGTGTTTCTTTGATTTTCTTCCTTATGAGTGGCGGTCGGGGACGAGCGATGGTCTTTTCCTACCAATCTATCCCCTAGGAGCATGCGCATAGTGCTTAGTTTTAATGACTTGTAGATTTTTGCAATAAGTATGTGAGTTCTTTATTACTATTGTTGAGTCCATGGATTATACGCACTCTCACCCTTCGACCATTGCTAGCCTCTCTAGTACCGCGCAACTTTCACCGGTACCATAAACCCACCATTTACCTTCCTCAAAACAGACACCATACCTACCTATTATGGCATTTCCATAGCCATTCCAAGATATATTGCCATGCAACTTTCCACCATTTCGTTTATTATGACACGCTTCATCATTGTCATATTGCTTCGCATGATCATGTAGTCGACATAGTATTTGTGGCAAAGCCACCATTCATAATTGTTTTCATACATGTCACTCTTTATTCATTGCACATCCCGGTACACCGCCGGAGGCACTCATACAGAGTCATATTTTGCTCTAAGTATCGAGTTGTAAGTAAATAGAAGTGTGATGATATTCATTATTAGAGCATCGTCCCATGTGAGGAAAAAAAGAGAAAGGCCTAAGAAAAAAAGAGAAGGCCCAAAAAAGAGAAGAGGGAAAAAGAGAGAAGGGACAATGCTGCTATCCTTTTTCCACGATTGTGCTTCAAAGTAGCACCATGATCTTCATGATAGAGAGTCTCTTATTTTGTCACTTTCATATACTAGTGGGAATTTTCATTATAGAACTTGGCTTGTATATACCAACAATGGGCTTCCTCAACATGCCCTAGGTCTTCGTGGGCAAGCAAGTTGGATGAACACCCACTTAGTTTATTTTGTTTAGCTTTCATACATTTATAACTCTAGTACATCCGTTGCATGGAAATCCCTACTCAGTCAAATTGATATCTATTGAAGGGCATCTCCATAGCCCATTAATACGCCTATTGATGTGAGACCATCTTCCTCCTTTTTGTCTTCTCCACAACCACCATTCTATTCCAACTATAGTGCTATGTACATGGCTCACGCTCATGTATTGCGTGAAAGTTGAAAAAGTTTGAGAATACTAAAGTATGAAACAATTGCTTGGCTTGTAATTGGGTTTGTGCATGATCTGAATATTTTGTGTAACGAAGATGGAGCATAGCCAAACTATATGATTTTGTAGGCATGAACTTTCTTTGGCCATGTTATTTTCAGAAGACATGATTACTTTGTTAGTATGCTTGAAGTATTATTATTTTTATGTCAATATTAAACTTTTGTCTTGAATCTTTCGGATCTGAACATTCATGCCACAATAAAGAAAATTATATTGATAATTATGTTAGGTAGCATTCCACATCAAAATTTCTGTTTTTATCATTTACCAACTCGAGGACGAGCAGGAATTAAGCTTGGGGATACTTGATACGTCTCCAACGTATCTATAATTATTGATTGCTCCATGCTATTATATTATCTGTTTTGGATGTTTAATGGGCTTTAATATGTTCTTTTATATTATTTTGGGGACTAACCTATTAACCGGAGGCCCAGTGCCAGTTTCTGTTTTTTTGCCTATTTTAGAGTTTCCTAAAAAAGGAATATCAAACGGAATCCAAAGGGAATGAAACCTTCGTGATGATCTTTCTTGGACCGAAAGCAATCCAGAAGACTTAGAGTCGAAGTCTGGAACTCCATGAGGCGGCCATGAGGCAGGAGGGCGCGCCCAGGGGGGTAGGCACTCCCCCCACCCTCGTGGGCCCCTCGTAGCTCCACCGACGTACTTCTTTCGCCTATATATACTCTTATACCCGAGATCGATCGCAGAGAGCCACGAAACCACTTTTCCACTGCCGCAACCTTCTGTACCCGTGAGATCCCATCCTGGGGCCTTTTCCGGCGATCTACCGGAGGGGGAATCGATCACGAAGGGCGTCTACATCAACACCATAGTTTCTTCGATGATACGTGAGTAGTCTATCAGAGACCTTCGGGTCCATGGTTATTATCTAGATGGCTTCTTCTCTCTCTTTGATTCTCAATAAAAAGTTCTCCTCGATGTTCTTGGAGATTTATTCGATGTAATACTCTTTTGTGGTGTGTTTGCCGAGATCGGATGAATTGTGGGTATATGAACAAGATTATCTATGAATATTATTTGGTTCTTCTCTGAATTCTTATATGCATGACTTGATATCTTTGCAAGTCTCTTCGAATTATCGGTTTAGTTTGGCCTACTAGATTGATCTTTCTTGCAATGGGAGAAGTTCTTAGCTTTGGGTTCAATCTTGCAGTGTCCTTTCCTAGTGACAGTAGGGGCAGCAAGGCACGTATTGTATTGTTGCCATCAAGGATAAAAAGATGGGGTCTATATCATATTGCTTGAGTTTATCCCTCTACATCATGTCATCTTGCTTAATGCGTTACTCTGTTCTTATGAACTTAATACTCTAGATGCATGCTGGATAGCGGTCAATGTGTGGAGTAATAGTAATAGATGCAGAATCGTTTCGATCTACTTGACATGGACGTGATGCCTATATTCATGATCATTGCCTTAGATATCTTTATAACTATGCACTTTTCTATCAATTGCTCGGCAGTAATTTGTTCAGCCAACGTAATGCATGCTATCTTGAGAGAAGCCACTAGTGAAACCTATGGCCCTCGGGTCTCTTTCTTATTATATTGCATCTCTTTTATTTACATCGCATCTCGTTTACTATTTTGCAATCTTTACTTTCCAATCTATACAACAAAAATACCAAAAATATTTACTTTACTATCTTTATCATATCTCACTTTTGCGAGTGACCATGAAGGGATTGACAATCCCTTTATCACGTTGATTGCAAGGTTCTTGATTGTTTGTGCAGGTACTAGGTGACTTGTGTGTTGTCTCCTACTGGATTGATACCTTGGTTTTCAAAAACTGAGGGAATAGTTATGCTACTTTGCTGCATCACCCTTTCCTCTTCAAGGGAAAACCAATGCATGCTCAAGAGGTAGCAGGAGGCTCCGTCGTACTCAAAGTGGATGGCGAGGGCCCCCTCCTAACAGCAGGCGCAGGCGATCTTGCCCTGTCTTCGAGTCATGAAAACGTCGCCCGTGGGGACGACCTCGACCTCCGATTCTGTGGCCAGGCTGCAGAACCCAGTGTGTTGCAGCGGCAGCTCGGCGGGCCCCCTCGGCGGTATCTCCTCAGCGAGGAACGTCGGGAGCCAGATCCACGTCCGCAGCGAACTCGCGTGATGTGCCCTTGGCATGGGTTCACAAGCCAGCTGGTCATGCAGCCGCGGCCTGCCTTCCACAACTCCGACCCGTGCGGCGCTGGGCAGCACCCCCTTCCCAGAGCTCTGTGCACGGGCGTACATAGGAATCGGGAAGCCAGGCGGAGGCAGCTCATACCAAGGCCGCGTCACCTCTTGCCTCTCGCTAGCGTCGTAGGAGCGGCTAAGCCTCTTATTCGGCGGGAGAGGCCCGGGCTCCTCTGTAACACCCCGGATGTAACTTTCCCAATTTGTACTCCAACTCTTGCCGTTTCCGGCGTTAAGTTATTTTTATTTTCTCGGGTTCGGGTTTTTGTCTCCGTGTGTTGTTATCGTTGTCATGCATCTCATATCATGTCATCATGTGCATTGCATTTGCATACGTGTTCATCTCATGCATTCGAGCATTTTACCCATTGTCCGTTTTGCATTCCGGCGCTTCGTTCTCCTCCGGTGGTCAATTCTACCTTTCTTTCGTGTGTGGGGATTAAACACTTCCGAATTGGACCGAGACTTGCCAAGCGGCCTTGGTTTACTACCCGTAGACCGCCTGTCAAGTTTCGTATCATTTGGACTTCGTTTCACACTCCAACGGTTAACCGAGGGACCGAAAAGGCCTCTTGTGTGTTTCAGCCCAACACCCCTCCAATTTGGCCCAAAACCCACCTAAGCCTTCTCCATCATCTAGAGCGTTCAAGGACGATCGCGTGGCCGAAAACCGCACCTCATTTGGACTCTCCTAGCTCCCTCTATGCCTATAAATAGGTCATCCTCGAAAATCTCGGATCCCCCTCCCCGAAACCCTAAATATCGCCTCCGCGCCGGCCAGACATTGTCCGCCCGGATCGGACGCGTCCGCGCCGCCACCGCCGCGCAATCTTGTGCTGCCACGTGGCATCTCCGCCGCCAGCCGCCGCCGCGGCCCGGCGAGCCCGCAGCGGGCCCGCCCGGCCCATCGCCACCAGCGCCTCCCCGCGCTCCCCGCCGCCCGTGCGCCGCCCCGCCACCTTCGCCGCGCCGCCGTGCCATCTCGCCGGCGCCGCACCGGGCCGCCGCAGCCACCGCCGACCCCGGCCGCCGTGCGTCGCCTCCGACCGGCCGCCGCCGTCCCCGACCGGATCCGGCCGCGGGAGAGCCGGATCCGCCGCCACCGACCCCGGCCGCCACCGTCTTCATCGTCTCCGGCGAGTCCGCCACCGCCTCGGTTCACGCGCCGGGTCAAACCCTAGATCCGCGCGGGGTAAATTTCGTCTAAGTCCTCAGATTTGCAGATCCAAGTGCTCCTGTTCATAGCCTCGTAACTTTGCATCCGTAGCTCCGATTCATGCATATAGCATATCAAATGTTCATCTCAGAGAGTACATCATTTCATTCCATTGCATCATTTTCATTTGAGTTCATCTTGATGCCCGAAATGCTGTTAGAAGAGGGCTACTTGAGATAATTGTCAGATCTGCTACTCCGTTTAGCTTTTTGTCATTTTTGCCATGATTATTGTGTACATGATATGCCCTGATGCTCTACATATGTTTTGTTAAGGGTTTTGTCATCTTTCCAGAGGTGCAACCCATGTATTTTTGTGATGTGTGTGGTGACTAGTGCAAGCTTGCAAAGTGGTGCACTCGGTAATTCTGTTTTCAGGGACTTAGCAATTCCACCAAGTCCTTGATCTCTTTATTTCATATTGCCATATGTTCATGTTGTTTCCTAATGATCCGTGCCTCTTTTGAGGATGATCAGTAAGGATGTTTTGTTAATATTGTAGTGCTCTATCCATCCATGTCTTTGTTTGCAATTATGGAGCACCCTAGCTTGAGTCAATCGAGCTCTACTTTTGCTACTTTGTGAATCTGGGCAGATTGTCAACTTGTTTGCAATTTTGCCGGTGATGTTGTAGTTGATCCGTGCATGCTATGCTATTGTTCTTGCCATGTCTAGCTTGAATTTTGTGCCTTCTTGATGGGTGTATGCTTGTCTTGCCATGACTTGCACCGTAGCGAGTGCATCGAGCTCGTGAACATGCCTACTTGATATCTGTTTCAGCATGTGCCAGTTTGAGAACTGATTATGTTTTTGCTATGTTCACATGCTTGCATTTGTATTTTCTTATCCCTTTTGGCTCAAGGTCACTAAGGGACTTTTGTTAAGCTCTTTGAGTAGATCCATCCCATGCTTTACTTTGCCATGTTCAGGTCCTGTAGCATGTAGTTTTGTTGCTTCGAAGAGGGCTACCTGATCTGAAATTCCAGACAAGTGTTAATTTCTCTAAGTCTGAGATCTGGTTGTCATATGCATTTTTGCCATGCTTGTTTGAACCTGTTAATGGATGAATTGGCCATAGCTCAGTGCTAGACTTTTGTTAAGCATCTGGAATGCATCCCTGCCATGTATTTTGTTGTCATGTTTGGGTGCTGTAGCATGTTCATCTCATTGCATTTAGATGGCTACTTGCTGTAAATCGCAGACCGGTGTCATTTTTGAATCGCTTGCCATTTCCAAACCGTTACTCCGATTCCGGCGTTCTTTATATCGTTTTCAAGTGATTTCATCTCATCTTTCCAGTGGCACACTTGGATTTCCAAGTTGAGGCCAGTTTCTTGCATTTCCTGTCATACCTTGCATATGCATCCCGCATCGCATCTCGCATAGCATATCATCTTTGCATCATCTTGTTTGATCCTTGCACGTGGTTGATTGTGTCCTTGTTGCATGTTTGTCTTGTTTGGGTAGAGCCGGGAGACGAGTTCGCTAACGAGGAGCCCGTTGAGTTTGCTTTCGGGGATCCTGTTAACTCTGACAACTGTGCAGGCAAGATGATCATACCCTCGAAATCACTACTATCTTTGCTATGCTAGTTTGCTCGCTCTTTTGCTATGCCAATGCTATGATGCCTACCACTTGCTTTCAAGACTCCCAAATTGCCATGTCAAACCTCTAACTCACCATGTCCTAGCAAACCGTTGATTGGCTATGTTACCGCTTTGCTCAGCCCCTCTTATAGCGTTGCTAGTTGCAGGTGAAGATTGGAGGCCGTTCCTTGTTGGAACATTTATTTACTTGTTGGGATATCATTATATTAACATGTTATTTTTATGCATCTATATACTTGGTAAAGGGTGGAAGACTCGGCCTCTCGCCTAGTGTTTTGTTCCACTCTTGCCGCCCTAGTTTCCGTCATATCAGTGTTATGTTCCCGGATTTTGCGTTCCTTACGCGGTTGGGTTATAAAGGGAACCCCTTGATATTTCGCCTTGATTAAAGCTTTTCCAGCAATGCCCAACCTTGGTTTTACCATTTGCCACCTAGCCTCTTTTCCCTTGGGTTTCCGGAGCCCGAGGGTCATCTTATTTTAACCCCCCCCCCCGGGCAAGTGCTCCTCTGAGTGTTGGTCCGACCGAGTAGACTGCGGGGCCACCTCGGGGCAACTTGAGGGTTGGTTTTACTCGTAGGATGTATCATCTGAGTGTGCCCTGAGAACGAGATATGTGCAGCTCCTATCGGGATTTGTCGGCACATTCGGGCGGTGTTGCTGGTCTTGTTTTAACCTGTCGAAGTGTCTTGAAGAACCGAGATACCGAGTCTGATCGGTACGTCTTGGGAGGAGGTCTATTCCTTCGTTGACCGTGAGAGCTTGTCATGGGCTAAGTTGGGACTCCCGTGCAGGGATTTGAACTTTCGAAAGCCGTGCTCGCAGTTATGGGCAGATGGGAATTTGTTAATGTCCGGTTGTAGATAACTTGAACCTTAACTTAATTAAAATGAATCAACTGAGCGCGTTACCGTGATTGCCTCTTCTCGGCGTAGTTCGGGAAGCGGACACGGTGTTGGAGTAATGTTTGCGCAGGTTGTTCTCTAGTTTCTCGCTCGCGCTTCGCCTCCTCTTCTTGCTCTCTTTTGCGAATAAGTTAGCCACCATATTTGCTAGTCGCTTGCTGCAACTCCACATTTTTACCTTGCCATACCTATAAGTTTAAATAGTCTTGATCGCGAAGGTGCGAGATTGCTGAGTCCCTGTGGCTCACAGATTACTATAACACCAGATGCAGGGCCTGATGATTCCGCTCCAGGAGACGCGTTTGAGCTCAAGTGGGAGTTCGACGAAGACTCTCAACGTTACTATGTTTCCTTTCCTGATGATCAGTAGTGGTGCCCAGTTGGGAGTGATTGGGACCGTGTCGCATGTTGGGTTCTCTTTTATTTTGGCGCCGTAGTCGGGCCATGAGTGTTTGGATGATGTAATGTTATTTATGTACTTGATTGACGTGGCGATTGTAAGCCAACTATGTTATCTCCCCTTTTATTATTTATATTACATGGGATGTTGTGAAGATTGCCTAACTTGCGACATATGCCTTCAATGCGATTATGCCTCTAAGTCGTGCCTCGACACGTGGGAGAGATAGTCGCATAGAGGGTGTTACATCCTACCGAGGAGCTTTTCCCCTCTCCGCCACAGAGAACCTCCTTATTGGCGCCATGGACATTTCAGCAAGACGACGAGATAAGGAAGAAGAAGGAATAGCGAGAAGCGCAAAGATGGAGACGAGCAGGGGGGCTCTGCCCCTCCCCTCATTTATAGCCAGGGGAGGCCAACCGCCGGCCTCCATGATCCCCGGTAATGATGCTCTTTCTGCATGCAGCAGGATCTAGTCAAGTCGAACGGTTACGGAGGTAGCGTGGGAAAGTGGAGACACCCATGTCCCATCAAGCGCCACGCGTCGACCGAGTCCGCAGGCGGTTGGGACCTGCGGCGCTCCACCCTTGCCCCTTGGCTTTGCCTCGAAGTCTAGTTTGAGCGCGCCTTGCACTACAAAAAAGACACATCCGTGACATTTTGGGCCGAACGGAAAAAATGTTGTCATACTTATGACACTTCTATGACAATAATTGTGACAAAACACAGTATTGATACGTCTCCAACTTATCTATAATTTATGATTGCTCCATGCTATATTATCTACTGTTTTGGACTATATTGGGCTTTATTTTCCACTTTTATATTATTTTTGGGACTAACCTATTAACTGGAGGCCCAGCCTAGAATTGCTGTTTTTTTTGCCTATTTCAGTGTTTCGGAGAAACAGAATATCAAACGGAGTCCAAACGGAATAAAATCTTCGGGAACGTGATTTTCTCACTGAACGTGATCCAGGAGACTTGGACCCTACTGCAAGGGATCAAAGAGGAGGTCACGAGGGTGGGGGGCACCCCCCAAGGGCGTCCCCTGCCTCGTGGGCCCCTCGGTGCTCCACCAACGTACTCCTTCCTCCTATATATACCTACGTACCCCCAAACGATTAGAATAGGAGCCAAAAACCTAATTCCACCGCCGCAACTTTCTGTATCCACGAGATCCCATCTTGGGGCCTCTTCCGGAGCTCCGCCGGTAGAGGGCCGTCATCACGGAGGGCTTCTACATCATCCTAGCCCCTCTGATGAAGTGTGAGTAGTTTACCTCAGACCTTCGGGTCCATAGTTAGTATCTAGATGGCTTCTTATCTCTCTTTGAATATCAATACAAAGTTCTCCCCCTCTCTTGTGGAGATCTATTCGATGTAATCTTCTTTTTGCGGTGTGTTTGTTGAGATCGATGAATTGTGGGTTTATGATCAAGTCTATCTATGAATAATATTTGAATCATCTCTGAATTCTTTTATGTATGATTCGTTATCTTTGCAAGTCTCTTCGAATTCTCCATTTGGTTTGGCCAACTAGATTGGTAGTTCTTGCCATGGGAGAAGTGCTTAGCTTTGGGTTCGATCTTGCGGTGTCCCTTCCCAGTGACAAAAGGGGAAGCAAGGCACGTATTGCATCATTGCCATCGAGGATAACAATATGGGATTTATTTCATATCGCATGAATTTATCTCTCTACATCATGTCATCTTGCTTAAGGCATTACTCCGTTTTTAACTTAATACTCTAGATGCATGCTGGATAGCGGTCGATGAGTGGAGTAATAGTAGTAGATGCAGAATCGTTTCGGTCTACTTGTCACGGACGTGATGCCTATATACATGATCATGCCTAGATATTCTCATAACTATGCTCAATTTTGTCAATTGATCAACAGTAATTTGTTCACCCACCGTAGAATACTTATGCTCTTGAGAGAAGCCACTAGTGAAACCTATGGCCCCCGGGTCTATTCTCATCATATCAATCTCCATCACTTTTATCTTGCTTTGCTTTTTTTACTTTGCTTTTACTTTTTACTTTGCATCTTTATACCAAAAATACCAAAAATATTATATCTATCAGATCTCACTCTCATAAGTGACCGTGAAGGGATTGACAACCCCTAATCACGTTGGTTGCGAGTAGCTATCGTTTTGTGCAGGTACGAGGGACTTGAGCGTAGCCTCCTACTAGATTGATACCTTGGTTCTCAAAAACTGAGGGCAATACTTAGGCTACTCTGCTGCATCATCCCATCCTCTTCGGGGAAAACCAACGCAAGCTCAAGACATAGCAAGAAGGATTTCTGGCGCCGTCGCCGGAGAGTCTACGCAAAAAGTCAAAATACCAAGTACCCATCGCAATCCCTATCTCTCGCATTACATTATTTGCCATTTGCCTCTCGTTTTCCTCTCCCCCACTTCACCCTTGCCGTTTTATTCGCCCTCTCTCTCTATCCTCCTTCTCTGTTTGCCTCTTTTGCCCGTTTGCTCTTGTTTGCTCGTGTGTTAGTTTGCTTGTTTGTCACGATGGCTCAAGATAATACTAAATTGTGTGACTTCACCAATACCAATAATAATGATTTCCTTAGCACTCCGATTGCTCCTCTTACCGATGCTGAATCCTGTGAAATTAATACTGCTTTGTTGAATCTTGTTATGAAAGATCAATTCGCCGGCCTTCCTAGTGAAGATGCCGCTACTCATCTGAATAGCTTTGTTGATTTATGTGATATGCAAAAGAAAAAATATGTCAATAATGATGTCGTTAAATTGAAGCTATTTCCTTTTTCTCTTAGAGATCGTGCTAAAGCTTGGTTTTCGTCTTTGCCTAAAAATAGTATTGATTAATCGAACAAGTGCAAAGATGCTTTTATCTCTAAGTATTTTCATCCCGCTAAGATCATCTCCCTTAGAAATGATATTATGAACTTTAAACAACTTGATCATGAACATGTTGCACAAGCTTGGGAGAGAATGAAATTAATGATACGTAATTGCCCTACTCATGGTTTGAATTTGTGGATGATTATACAGAATTTTTATGTCGGATTGAATTTTGCTTCTAGAAATATTTTAGATTTGGCCGCGGGAGGCACTTTTATGGAAATCACTTTAGGAGATGCTACTAAACTCCTAGATAATATTATGGTTAATTATTCTCAATGGCACACTGAAAGATCATCTAATAAAAAAGTGCATGCGATAGAAGAAATTAATGTGTTGAGTGGAAAGATGGATGAACTTATGAAATTATTTACTGCTAAGAGTGTTTCTTCTGATCCTAATGATATGCCTTTGTCTACTTTGATTGAGAATAACAATGAATCTATGGATGTGAATTTTGTTGGTAGGAATAATTTTGGTAACAACGCTTATAGAGGGAATTTTAATCCTAGGCCATATCCTAGTAATCCTTCTAATAATTATGGGAATTCCTACAACAACTCTTATGGAAATTATAATAAGATTCCCTCTGATTTTGAATCTAATATTAAAGAATTTATTTATTCGCAAAAGAATTTTAATGCTATGAGTGAAGAAAAATTGCTTAAGATTGATGATTTGGCTAGGACGTTGATAGAATTGCTCTTGATGTTGATTCTTTGAAACTTAGATATATTCCACCTAAGCATGATATCAATGAGTCTCTAAAAGCCATGAGAGTTTCGATTGATGAGTGTAAGGAAAGAACCGCTAGGATGCGTGCTTCCAAACATGCCTTTATTAAAGCGTGTTCTTCCAATTCCTATGAAAATCAAGATGAAGATCTAAAAGTTATTGATGTGTCCCCTATTAAATCTTTGTTTTGCAATATGAATCTTGATGAAACTGAACATGATCTTCCTTTACCTAGAAGGCGTTCTAAAAAATCGGAGTATTTAGATCTTAATGATGAAATTGGTGAAAGTGGGATTGAAAGAAATAAAAATCTAGATGTTGCTAAACCCACTATACTGGATTTCAAGGAATTTAAGTATGAAAGTTGCTCTTTAATTGATTGTATTTCCTTGTTGCAATCCGTGCTAAATTCTCCACATGCTTATAGTCGAAATAAAGCCTTTACCGAACATATTGTTGATGCCTTGATGCAATCTTATGAAGAAAAACTTGAGTTGAAAGTTTATATCCCTAGAAAACTCTATGATGAGTGGGAACCAACTATTAAAATTAAAATTAAAGATCATGAGTTTTATGCTTTGTGTGATTTGGGTGCTAGTGTCTCTACTATTCCCAAGACTTTGTGTGATTTACTAGATTTCCGTGATTTTGATGATTGCTCTCTAAACTTGAATCTTGCGGATTCCACTATTAAGAAACCTATGGGAAGAATTAATGATGTTCTTATTGTTGCAAATAGTAATTATGTGCCCGTAGATTTCATTGTTCTTGATATAGATTGCAATCCTTCTTGCCCTATTATTCTTGGTAGACCTTTCCTTAGAACGGTTGGTGCGATTATTGATATGAAGGAAGGGAATATTAGATTTCAATTTCCATTAAAAAATGGCATGGAACACTTTCCAAAAAAGAAAATAAAATTACCATATGAAACTATCATGAGATCCACGTATGGATTGCCTACCAAAGATGGCAATACCTAGATCTATCCTCGCTTTTATGCCTAGCTAGGGGCGTTAAACGATAGCGCTTGTTGGGAGGCAACCCAATTTTATTTTTATTCCTTGCTTTTTTCTCCTGTTTAGTAATAAATAAATTATCTAGCCTTTGTTTTGGTTGTGTTTTTTGTGTTTAATTAGTGTTTGTGCCAAGTAGAACCGTTGGGAAGACTTGGGGAAAGTCTTGTTGAACTTGCTGTAAAAAACAGAAACTTTAGCGCTCACGAGAACTGCTGTCATTTTTATTTGAAGAGTGATATTTAGTTAATTCTTTTTTACAGATGATTAATAGATAAATTCTTCAAGTAAATAAATTTATTTTATAATTTTTGGGGTTCCAGATCTTGCGCTAGATACAGATTACTACAGACTGTTCTGTTTTTGACAGATTCTGTTTTTCGTGTGTTGTTTGCTTATTTTGATGAATCTATGGCTAGTAAAATAGTTTATAATCCATAGAGAAGTTGGAATACAGTAGGTTTAAAACCAATATAAATAAAGAATGAGTTCATTACAGTACCTTGAAGTGGTCTTTTGTTTTCTTTCGCTAACGGAGCTCACGAGTTTTCTATTTTGAGTTTTGTGTTGTGAAGTTTTCAAGTTTTGGGTGAATTCTTCTGATGGATTATGGGACAAGGAGTGGCAAGAGCCTAATCTTGGGGATGCCCATGGCACCCCCAAGAGAATCCAAGGACACCAAAAAGTCAAATCTTGGGGATGCCCCGGAAGGCATCCCCTCTTTTCGTCCACTTCCATTGGTAATTTACTTGGAGCTATATTTTTATTCACCAACATGGTATGTGTTTTGCTTGGAGCGTCTTGTATTATTTGTTTCTTCGTTTGTTAGTATGCCACAATCATCCTTGCTGTACACACCTTTTGAGAGAGCCATGCATGAATTAAAATTTGATAGAATACTCTATATGCTTCACTTATATCTTTTGAGCTAAGTAGTTTTGCTCTATATGCTTCACTTATATCTTTTGAGCTAAGTAGTTTTGCTCTATGTGCTTCACTTATATCTTTTGAGCGTTATAATTTTGCTCTATGTGCTTCACTTAGATGTCACATCCCTAGTCTGGTATGACTTAGACTAGCTAGCCATTTGTGCATCATATTTAAATTTCATTTAAATTTGAAATGAGGATTGGTGGAACCCTCAGAATCATTTTTGAAAATGACCCAAATAAATTTTTTTCCAAAAGGGTCCAAGAAAATGCTCATGTTGCCCTCTGAAAATATTGGACAGAGATAAAAATCAAACCAATATTTTTAGGAGCTCATGGATATTTAATTTTGGCCATTTAGATTAATCCGATAATTATTTGCTTTGGATATATATTGTTATATATATGAAATATGGTCCAAAAATTATGCCATTTATAAAGGAGCTCTGGAATAATATATCTAGCTCCTGCAAAAATTGGCATAAGGTAATAAGTTGATTTAGTATTTTATTAAATCAAAACAAATGTTAGAAAATTTAGAAAAAGAAATAAAACAGGAAAACCTTACCTGGGCTTCAACCTGGCGCCTTTGGCCCAGCAGCAGCAGGCCGGCCCAGCCAGCAGGCGGCCCAGCCCGCCTCCTCCTCTGTCGTCTTCGTCCTCGACAGAGGGAGGGGAGCGTGCCCGGCGCGCGCGCGCGCCACCGCGCCACGCCACCAGCCTCCCTGCTTGCCTGGCGCCCCCCCCGTCGCTCTGGACGATCCCGCGCGTCGCCACGCCCCCCCGTACCCTCTCACTCTTCCCCCGATTCTTCCTCTCCTCTGTCACTCTCTCTCTCTCACGGCCGAACGCCACCGACGCCACCGCTCGCCGTTGCCGCGGCCACCACCTCCCCCTCTCCCTCGCTTCGAGTCCGGTAGCCCCGCCACGTCGTCCACCACCTCTCCGTCAAGCCGTGCCCCTCCGGACGCCCTGTGGAGCCACCGTCGCCGTCGTCTTCCACCTCGGGCTCCGACCACCACCGCCGTCGATTCGCCGCACGCAGGACGTCCCCGAGCCTGCTGACGCCTTCGCTGGGTCCGCGGTGAGCTCCGCCACCATTCCCCTCTCTTCTCCCCCTCGTTTCCGTGCCGTAGCGCCGTTCCCCACCACGGCCGAAGCCTCTCGCCGCCGTCCATGTCGCCGTCGCCGTCTCGGCCCGCCTCCGCCCAAACCGAGCATCCCATCGCGCTCCCAGTGCCACGAGGGTGCCGCTGAGCCCCTCAGGTGGCCTCCCCGTGCCCCGCAGCCCGTTCCCGCTCGAAGCCGAGCTCCGGCCGCCGCCGCGAGCTTTGCTCCAGCGAGCTCCGGCCTCCCCCGCTCCTTCCACCTGCCCCACCAGATGCGCGAGAGCCCGGGCTACGCCCCGGTGCTCTCCGACGCCGCCCCCGTGGCCTGTTTCGCGGACGCCGCCGCGTCCAGAGGTCGCCGCCGCCGACCTCGCCGGTCTGACGAGTGGGCCCCGTCGGTAGGTGATTAGCTTAGTGCTAATCACCGTTAACTAACCCCCCCTGACACTGACAGTGGGCCCCAGCGCCACTAACTTTTAATTAGAATTAAATTAACCCTCTGTCTAACCCCCTGTCACTGACGTGTGGGCCCCACACGTCAGGTTTGACCCCAGCCAGCCGCAGCTGACCGCTGACATCGTGCTGACGTCATGCTGGCGCAATATATGATTTCTGGATTTAAATTTAATCAGAAAATTCCAGAAATTGTTTTAAACTTCAAAAATTCATAACAATTCAACCGTAGCTCAGATTAAAATAATTTATATATGAAAAATTATCAGAAAAATGCAATCTTTCCATCTGTACTAGTTTCATGCATGACAAACCAACTTATACATGCTGAATATGAGAAAACACATTATGGCATATATAGGAGCTTAACTTGGAGATGCATTTGAACTTTTGGTTCAAATGGACTTCAAACCAAATGATTACTAGTTGCATTAGCTCAAACAGCATCACATCTACATGCCATGTTCATGCATCATATTGTTGCATATGATTGTGTTTTGATTGCCGACACTGTTCCTTCTCGATAGGTCCTGCTCCGGAGTCTGTTCCAGAGTGCCTATCTATGAAGCAGTGCCTTCCTTGCTGATCTACCAGGCAAGCAAACCCCCTTGTTCATTTCGATAAAACCCTACTCTCTCGCTCCTGCTCTCAGTTATTGCATTAGGACAACAACGGTTCATCTGCTACTTTGTGCTGCGGTAGTTGAACCCATTCCTCTGCATGACCTGTCATTGCCACAGTAAATAGTTGAAACCCACTAGCATGTGTAGGAGTTGATTGAAGCCATTGTTGTGTTCCTACCATGCTCCTGCTATTGCTTAGAGTTGTGTCAGGTCTGGTTCATTGGGAATGAATTGGAGTGTTACGATATGTTCTGATGCTGAGAGTGAAGTGTGTGAACACGATTTGGTAAAGGTAGCGGTGAGAGGCCATGTAGGAGTACATGGTGGGTTGTCTCACTGGAACCGTCCTTAAGCACTGAGTTCTATGTATGTTGTCCAATGACTCGATACTACCACACATTGGGTTCCGGTAACTCGACCCCTCTCGACTTATTAACCAACTTGGTCTCTGTCCAGGAGTCGCAACTAGTTTCTGGTGTTTGTAGGTAGTGCTATTTTTCTACCAAGTGGCACCCGGCAGGGTGGGCTTGGGACAGACTAGGCACACGTGGCCTGGTGTACCGAGTGGCACCCGGATGGTGGGCTCGGGAACCCTGTACACATCGTTTGGGGCCGTAAGCGACACCCCGGCCGGATCTCCTTGCGGGTGGAACCCGAATAGGCGATAAACCTGGACTAGAGTCTTGTGTGGTTAGTCAGGTCGTGGCCGACACCCTCGCCAGGCTTCCGCTTGAAGGTTGCCGAGATACATGACGTGTACATGGCGGTAAGTGGCGAGAGCGTGTGTGAAGAAGTACACCCCTGCAGGGTTAACATGATCTATTCAAATAGCCGGGTCCGCGGTTATGGGCTTCTTGGATGCTTACATGGTACATAGACAACCTGAAGTGGATACTCTAAAATGCTCAAGACAAGTGTGAGTGCTATGGATGGCCTTCTCGTAGGGAGACGGGGATGAACCCATAGTAGTGTATTGTATGGTGATTAGTGGACTCGTGTACGTTGTCTCACCTCCAGAGTTTCTGGTAGTCGTAGAACAGGATAGCCACAGAGTCAAAGCTGGCTTGCTGCAACTAAACCCCACATTACCCACTTGATACAAATGCATGTATGATAGGATCTGATGTAAGTCTTGCTGAGTACCCTTTGTACTCATGTTGCTTTATTTATGTTTTTGCAGCGGAGACTTCGGTCTTACTAGTGTTCTCGTGGACTTCGACTAGTAGCTAGTACCTCAGCTACGATCTTGATCGGATGTTGTAGATAGTCAGGCTCTTCAGCCTTTTTCATTTGTAGATGTCTGTACCCAGACATGTAATGCTTCCGCTTGTTGCTTGTATGCTCTGTATGATGGGTTTTGTGACCCCTGTTTGCAATAAATGCTATGATGGCTCTTCTGAGACTTTATCTATATGATTGTTGAGTTATGCTGTGATGCCATGTTGTACAGCACATACTTGCATGTTATGCGTACGTGTAATGTGTATTGCTATGTGTGGGATCTGACTATCTAGTTGTTTATTCTTAGTAGCCTCTCTTACCGGGAAATGTCTCCTAGTGCTTCCACTGAGCCCTGGTAGCTTGCTACTGCTCCGGAACACTTAGGCAGGCCGGCATGTGTCCTTCTTCGATCCTGTGTCTGTCCCTTCGGGGAAATGTCACGCGATGAATACCGGAGTCCTGCTAGCCCGCTACAGCCCGGTTCACCGGAGTCCTGTTAGCCCAGTGCTACAGCCTGGATTCACTCGTTGATGACCGACACGTTCGATGCTGGGTCATGGATGCCTGTCCCTGTAAGTTAGTGCCACTTTGGGTTTACGACTAGCCATGTCAGCCCGGGCTCCTTATCATATGGATGCTAGCGACACCGTCATATACGTGTGCCAAAAGGCGCAAACGGTC
>NC_041388.1:173435399-173438503 GCF_002162155.2 Triticum dicoccoides
GTTACACAAGATCTGTTCAGCTTACACACCCATCTGGCAAGATAGTCACCGTCTCCACTAGAGTTGCAAAGCGTCAGCTCTATTCTCTTAATGCCAGCCCTCTTCCAGACCTTGAAGATATCCCGGTAGTCCGTGACTTTCCGGATGTCTTCCCAGAGGAACTGCCAGGTGTTCCACCTGACAGAGATGTAGAGTTCGTCATAGATCTTATCCCAGGAACAGCTCCAATCTCCCGGAGGCCTTACAAGATGGCACCCTTAGAACTAGCCGAGCTTAAGAAACAACTTGATGAGTCCTTGCAAAAGGGTTTCATCCGTCCTAGTTCTTCTCCTTGGGCTTGCCCCGTCCTCTTTGTCAAGAAGAAAGACGGTACGGACCGGATGGTCGTAGATTATCGTCCCGTTAATTTGGTCACGATAAAGAACAAGTATCCGCTCCCCAGGATCAACGACCTGTATGATCAGCTCGCTGGATCCTCAGTCTTCTCCAAGATGGACTTAAGGTTAGGATACCACCAAATCAAAATCAGAAACGGGGACATTCCCAAGACAGCTTTTGTCACTCGTTATGGCCAGTACGAGTACACCGTCATGTCCTTTGGTCTAACTAACGCTCCAGCTACATTCTCCCGCTTGATGAACTCGATCTTCATGGAGTACTTAGATAAGTTCGTCGTGGTTTACCTCGATGATATTCTTATTTACTCGAAGAACGAGGAAGAGCATGCCGAACATCTTAGACTTGTGTTAGAAAAACTCAGAGAGCACCGCCTTTATGCCAAGTTCTCCAAGTGTGAATTTTGGTTGCCAGAAGTGACCTACTTAGGCCACGTAATCTCTAGTAAGGGCATTGCTGTCAATCCCGAGAGAGTTCAAGCCGTTCTCGATTGGACTCCACCTGTAACAGTCAAACAAGTTAGGAGTTTCCTTGGTCTAGCCAGCTATTGTCGCCGCTTTGTTGAAAACTTCTCCAAAGTAGCCAAACCCCTCACGGAACTTCTCAAGAAAGATAAAAAGTTTGAGTGGTCCCCACAGTGTGAGTACAGTTTTCAGGAACTGAAAAGACGCCTGACTTCTGCTCCCATACTTGTGCCACCGGATTTCACTAAAGACTTTATTATCTACTGCGACGCCTCACGACAGGGACTAGGTTGCATTCTTATGCAGGATCGTCATGTGATTGCCTATGCATCTCGACAGTTGCATCCACATGAGGAGAATTATCCTACACATGATCTAGAGCTTGCAGCCGTAGTCTATGCACTCAAGACCTGGCGACATTACCTTCTTGGTAAAGGTTGCAAGATCTACACCGATCACCAGAGTCTCAAGTATATCTTCACCCAACCGGATCTGAACCTTAGGCAAAGACGTTGGTTGGAGTTGATCACAGATTATGATCTAGGGATTACCTACACCCCAGGCAAAGCCAATGTCATGGCTGATGCTCTAAGCCGTAAATCCTATTGCAACAATCTCATGTTGCAGCAAGGCAAACCACTTCTCCATGAGGAATTCTGTAAGCTTAATCTTCACATTGCTCCTCACGGATTCCTTTCTACCTTGGTGGCGAAACCTACCCTTGTGGATCTTATCATAGAAGCCCAGAAGCATGATACGGGGATTACCAGGATCAAGAGAAACATTGCCAAGGGTATTGCTGGTAGTTTCTCTATAGATGATCGAGGTGTTGTTTTCTTTGGGAACCGCCTGGTGGTCCCCAAGAAGCAACATCTTCGACAATTGATTCTTAAGGAGGCGCATGAATATCCTCTCACGATTCATCCCGGTAGTACTAAGATGTATCAGGACCTACGCCAGAAGTTCTGGTGGACCAGGATGAAGAGAGAAATCGCTCAGTTTATTGCTAACTGTGACGTTTGTCGTCGCGTTAAGGCAGAGCATCAAAGGCCCGCTGGCACCCTTCAGCCTTTAGCTATTCCTGAATGGAAATGGGATAAAGTTGGTATGGACTTCATCACCGGCTTTCCCAGGACCAAGAGAGGGAATAACGCTATCTTCGTAGTCGTTGATCGTCTTTCCAAAGTGGCTCACTTCCTTCCTGTTCGAGAGAGTATCACTGCTAGTCAGCTTGCTGACTTATACATTTCTCGAATAGTGTCACTTCATGGTGTTCCACTAGAGATCAATTCAGACCGTGGCAGTCTTTTCACTTCTCATTTCTGGGAGAGTTTCCAAACTGCCATGGGAACCCATCTTTCCTTCAGTACCGTTTTCCACCCTCAGTCGAGTGGTCAGGTGGAACGGGTCAATCAAATTCTCGAAGACATGCTCAGAGCTTGCGTTATCTCATTCGGTATGGATTGGGAGAAATGTCTTCCTTTCGCCGAGTTTGCTTATAACAATAGCTACCAATCCAGCCTCAAGAAAGCTCCTTTTAAGGTTCTCTATGGACGAAGATGTCGAACACCTTTGAACTGGTCAAAAACCGGTGAAAGACAATTCTTTGGACCGTACATGATCCAGGAGGCAGAAGAGCAAGTTCGAATCATTCGTGAGAATTTGAAAACAGCCCAGTCTCGTCAAAAGAGTCAGTATGATCGTCATCATAAGGATATGACTTATGAAGTTGGCGAAAAAGCTTACCTTCGGGTTACTCCCATGAAGGGTACCCATCGTTTCGGTATCAAGGGCATGTTGGCTCCTCGTTACATTGGTCCTTTTCGCATTCTCGCTAAACGAGGAGAGGTTGCCTACCAGTTGGAACTACCCCCACATCTTTCTCGAGTTCATGATGTCTTCCACGTCTCTCAACTCAGGCGTTGCTTCTCGGATCCCATCCGCGGAGTGGACCACGAAACGCTTGATCTCCAAGATAACCTCACATACCGAGAGTACCCGGTTCGCATTCTTGATCAAGCAGAGCGTGTTACCCGACGTCAGAACATCAAGTTTCTCAAAGTTCAGTGGTCTCATCATTCCGAGAGAGAAGCTACTTGGGAGCGAGAAGATCGTCTTCGACTGGAGTACCCCGCTTTCTTTCCGTCGACCCCTGAATCTCGGGACGAGATTTTTTCAAGTGGGGGCGAGTTGTCACATCCCTAGTCTGGTATGACTTAGACTAGCTAGCCATTTGTGCATCAT
>NC_041388.1:173441276-173463386 GCF_002162155.2 Triticum dicoccoides
AAATTCATAACAATTCAACCGTAGCTCAGATTAAAATAATTTATATATGAAAAATTATCAGAAAAATGCAATCTTTCCATCTGTACTAGTTTCATGCATGACAAACCAACTTATACATGCTGAATATGAGAAAACACATTATGGCATATATAGGAGCTTAACTTGGAGATGCATTTGAACTTTTGGTTCAAATGGACTTCAAACCAAATGATTACTAGTTGCATTAGCTCAAACAGCATCACATCTACATGCCATGTTCATGCATCATATTGTTGCATATGATTGTGTTTTGATTGCCGACACTGTTCCTTCTCGATAGGTCCTGCTCCGGAGTCTGTTCCAGAGTGCCTATCTATGAAGCAGTGCCTTCCTTGCTGATCTACCAGGCAAGCACACCCCCTTGTTCATTTCGATAAAACCCTACTCTCTCGCTCTTGCTCTTAGTTATTGCATTAGGACAACAACGGTTCATCTGCTACTTTGTGCTGCGGTAGTTGAACCCATTCCTTTGCATGACCTGTCATTGCCACAGTAAATAGTTGAAACCCACTAGCATGTGTAGGAGTTGATTGAAGCCATTGTTGTGTTCCTACCATGCTATGCCTGCTATTGCTTAGAGTTGTGTCAGGTCTGGTTCATTGGGAATGAATTGGAGTGTTACGATATGTTCTGATGCTGAGAGTGAAGTGTGTGAACACGATTTGGTAAAGGTAGCGGTGAGAGGCCATGTAGGAGTACATGGTGGGTTGTCTCACTGGAACCGTCCTTAAGCACTGAGTTCTATGTATGTTGTCCAATGACTCGATACTACCACACATTGGGTTCCGGTAACTCGACCCCTCTCGACTTATTAACCAACTTGGTCTCTGTCCAGGAGTCGCAACTAGTTTCTGGTGTTTGTAGGTAGTGCTATTTTTCTACCAAGTGGCACCCGGCAGGGTGGGCTTGGGACAGACTAGGCACACGTGGCCTGGTGTACCGAGTGGCACCCGGATGGTGGGCTCGGGAACCCTGTACACATCGTTTGGGGCCGTAAGCGACACCCCGGCCGGATCTCCTTGCGGGTGGAACCCGAATAGGCGATAAACCTGGACTAGAGTCTTGTGTGGTTAGTCAGGTCGTGGCCGACACCCTCGCCAGGCTTCCGCTTGAAGGTTGCCGAGATACACGACATGTACATGGCGGTAAGTGGCGAGAGCGTGTGTGAAGAAGTACACCCCTGCAGGGTTAACATGATCTATTCGAATAGCCGGGTCCGCGGTTATGGGCTTCTTGGATGCTTACATGGTACATAGACAACCTGAAGTGGATACTCTAAAATGCTCAAGACAAGTGTGAGTGCTATGGATGGCCTTCTTGTAGGGAGACGAGGATGAACCCATAGTAGTGTATTGTATGGTGATTAGTGGACTCGTGTACGTTGTCTCACCTCCAGAGTTTCTGGTAGTCGTAGAACAGGATAGACACAGAGTCAAAGCTGGCTTGCTGCAACTAAACCCCACATTACCCTCTTGATACAAATGCATGTATGATAGGATCTGATGTAAGTCTTGCTGAGTACCCTTTGTACTCATGTTGCTTTATTTATGTTTTTGCAGCGGAGACTTCGGTCTTACTAGTGTTCTCGTGGACTTCGACTAGTAGCTAGTACCTCAGCTACGATCTTGATCGGATGTTGTAGATAGTCAGGCTCTTCAGCCTTTTTCATTTGTAGATGTCTGTACCCAGACATGTAATGCTTCCGCTTGTTGCTTGTATGCTCTGTATGATGGGTTTTGTGACCCCTGTTTGCAATAAATGCTATGATGGCTCTTCTGAGCCTTTATCTATATGATTGTTGAGTTATGCTGTGATGCCATGTTGTACAACACATACTTGCATGTTATGTGTACGTGTAATGTGTATTGCTATGTGTGGGATCTGACTATCTAGTTGTTTATTCTTAGTAGCCTCTCTTACCGGGAAATGTCTCCTAGTGCTTCCACTGAGCCCTGGTAGCTTGCTACTGCTCCGGAACACTTAGGCAGGCCGGCATGTGTCCTTCTTCGATCCTGTGTCTGTCCCTTCGGGGAAATGTCACGCGATGAATACCGGAGTCCTGCTAGCCCGCTACAGCCCGGTTCACCAGAGACCTGTTAGCCCAGTGCTACAGCCTGGATTCACTCGTTGATGACCGACACGTTCGATGCTGGGTCATGGATGCATGTCCCTGTAAGTTAGTGCCACTTTGGGTTTACGACTAGCCATGTCAGCCCGGGCTCCTTATTATATGGATGCTAGCGACACCGTCATATACGTGTGCCAAAAGGCGCAAACGGTCCCGGGCAAAGGTAAGGCGACACCCGTGGGGATACTGTGCGTGAGGCCGCAAAGTGATATGAGGTGTTACATGCTAGATCAATGTGGCATTGAGTCGGGGTCCTGACATTAGATCTTTTAGAGCACGGTGGTGGATTTGTTTTAAAGAAACTATTAATCTCTCACGCTTCACTTAAATTATTTTGAGAGTCTCTTAATAGCATGGTAATTTGCTTAATAATAAGATGCTTGGTATTCAGGATTTGTGAAACTTTCTTTTGAGTTTGTTGAATACTAAGAAAAGATTGAAGCATGATAATTGTTTTGAGATATGGAGGTGATAATATTAAAGTCATGCTAGTTGAGTAGTTGTGAATTTAAAGAATACTTGTGTTGAACTTTGTGATTCCCGTAGCATGCACGTATGGTGAACTGTTATGTGATGAAGTCGGAGCATGATTTATTTATTGATTGTCTTCCTTATGAGCGCCGGTCGGGGACGAGCGATGGTCTTTTCCTACCAATCTATCCCCCTAGGAGCATGCACGTAGTACTTTGCTTTGATAAATTCTAGATTTTTGCAATAAGTATATGAGTTCTTTATGACTAATGTTGAGTCCATGGATCATACGCACTGTCACCCTTCCACCTTTGCTAGCCTCTCTAATACCGCGCACCTTTCGCCGGTATCATACACCTACCATATACCTTCCTCAAAACAGCCACCATACCTACCTATTATGGCATTTACATAGCCATTCCGAGATATATTGCCATGCAACTTTCCACCATCTAGTTCATCATGACACATTCATCATTGTCATATTGCTTAGCATGATCATGTAGTTGACATAGTATTTGTGGCAAAGCCACCGTTCATAATTTTTCATACTTGTCACTCTTGATTCATTGCATATCCCGGTACACCGCCGGAGGCATCCATATAGAGTCATACTTTGTTTTAGTATCGAGTTGTAATCATTGAGTTGTAAATAAATAGAAGTGTGATGATTATCATTTAATAGAGCATTGTCCCAAAAAAAGGCCAAAGAAAAAAAAGAAGGCCCCAAAGAAAGGGGAATAAATAAAAAGGGGCAATGCTACTATCCTTTTTCCACACTTGTGCTTCAAAGTAGCACCATGATATAGCGAGTCTCATATATTGTGCTTCAAAGTAGCACCATGTTCTTCATATAGGGAGTCTCATATGTTGTCACTTTCATATACTAGTGGGAATTTTACATTATAGAACTTGGCTTGTATATTCCAATGATGGGCTTCCTCAAATTGCCCTAGGTCTTCGTGAGCAAGCAAGTTGGATGCACACGCACTAGTTTCTTTTGTTGAGCTTTCATACATTTATAGCTCTAGTGCATCCGTTGCATGGCAATCCCTACTCACTCACATTGATATCTATTGATGGGCATCTCCATAGCCCATTGATACGCCTAGTTGATGTGAGACTATCTTCTCCTTTTTGTCTTCTCCACAACTACCATTCTATTCCACCTATAGTGCTATGTCCATGGCTCACGCTCATGTATTGCGTGAAGATTCAAAAAGTTTTGAAAAAGTTAGAGTATGAAACAATAGCTTGGCTTGTTATCGGGGTTGTGCATGATTTAATACTTTGTGTGGTGAAGATAGAGCATAGCCAGACTATATGATTTTGTAGGGATAACTTTCTTTGGCCATGTTATTTTGAGAAGACATAATTGCTTTGTTAGTATGCTTGAAGTATTATTATTTTTATGTCAATATAAACTTTTGTCTTGAATCTGTCTAATCTGAATATTCATACCACAATTAAGAAGATTTGCATTGAAATTATGCCAAGTAGCACTCCGCATCAAAAATTCTCTTTTTATCATTTACCTACTCGAGGACGAGCAGGAATTAAGCTTGGGGATGCCTGATACGTCTCCAATGTATCTATAATTTTTGATTGCTCCATGCTATATTATCTACTGTTTTGGACTATATTGGGCTTTATTTTCCACTTTTATATTATTTTTGGGACTAACCTATTAACCGGAGGCCCAGCCCAGAATTGCAGTTTTTTTTTGCCTATTTTAGTGTTTCGGAGAAACAGAATATCAAACGGAGTCCAAACGGAATAAAATCTTTGGGAACGTGATTTTCTCACCGAACGTGATCCAGGAGGGCCCCCCTAGGGCGCGCCCCTTCCTCGTGGTCCCCTCGGTGCTCCACCGACGTACTCCTCCCTCCTATATATACCTACGTACCCCCAAACGATCAAAACAGGAGCCAAAAACCTAATTCCACCGCCGCAAATTTCTGTATCCACGAGATCCCATCTTGGGGCCTGTTCCGGAGCTCCACCGGAAGAGGGCCGTCATCACGGAGGGCTTCTACATCATCCTAGCCCCTCTGATGAAGTGTGAGTAGTTTACCTCAGACCTTCGGGTCCATAGTTAGTAGCTAGATGGCTTCTTCTCTCTCTTTGAATATCAATACAAAGTGCTCCCCCTCTCTTGTGGAGATCTATTCGATGTAATCTTCTTTTTGCGGTGTGTTTGTTGAGATCGATGAATTGTGGGTTTATGATCAAGTCTATCTATGAATAATATTTGAATCTTCTCTGAATTCTTTTATGTATGATTGGTTATCTTTGCAAGTCTCTTCGAATTATCCGTTTGGTTTGGCCAACTAGATTGGTAGTTCTTGCCATGGGAGAACTGCTTAGCTTTGGGTTCGATCTTGCGGTGTCCTTTCGCAGTGACAGAAGGGGCAGCAAGGCACGTATTGCATTGTTTCCATCGAGGATAACAAGATGGGGTTTATTTCATATTGCATGAATTTATCTCTCTACATCATGTCATCTTGCTTAAGGCGTTACTCTGTTTTTAACTTAATACTCTAGATGCATGCTGGATAGCAGTCGATGAGTGGAGTAATAGTAGTAGATGCATAATCGTTTTGGTCTACTTGTCATGGACGTGATGCCTATATACATGATCATGCCTAGATATTCTCATAACTATGCTCAATTTTGTCAATTGCTCAACAGAATTTGTTCACCCACCGTAGAATACTTATGCTCTTGAGAGAAGCCACTAGTGAAACCTATGGCCCCCGGGTCTATTCTCATCATATCAATCTCCATCACTTTTATCTTGCTTTGCTTTTTTACTTTGCTTTTACTTTTTACTTTGCATCTTTATACCAAAAATACCAAAAATATTATATCTATCAGATCTCACTCTCGTAAGTGACCGTGAAGGGATTGACAACCCCTAATCGCGTTGGTTGCGAGTAGCTATCATTTTGAGCAGGTACGAGGGACTTGAGCATGGCCTCCTACTGGATTGATACCTTGGTTCTCAAAAACTAAGGGAAATACTTACGCTACTCTGCTGCATCATCCCTTCCTCTTCGGGGAAAACCAACGCAAGCTCAAGACGTAGCAGGTATCATCATAGATGTGGTGGGGTCCTATTTCTATGACAAAAAATCATGACAGAAAATGGGCTTTTCGTCCTGGGCGGGCCGAAGACGCAGCTGCATGACATTCTTTGGGCCGTCCATGACGGAAAAAACCATGGTAGAAGCGACGACAAGGAAAATATCGGCGTGTTCCTGGTTATGGTGGGTGGTCGGGGCCGAGTGATGCGCGTTTCTCTCGTACTCGCACGCGAGGCGTTGGGCTCTAACTGAACCCGAGCGAGGCGTTGGGCTCTAACTAAACCCGACTGATTGCACTGCAGGCTACGCGTTACTGAACCCGAGCGACCGATCGATGGCTGTTAACTGAACCCGATCGAGCGATTCCTTTGCTACTGCTGCTAACTGAAGCCGATCAATGTTGCCTCTGGATGAACAGTGAGCGTTGCTGGGGGGTTTGGATGAACAGTTCCCGGTGGGGGTGGATGAACAGGACCCCGTGGTGTTGCCTCTGGATGAACAGGACCCCGATCGATCGAGCCGGTTGGGGCTGGATGAACAGGACCCCATGGAGGGTTGGATGAACATGACCACCCCGTGGAGGGCAGGATGAACAGTAGATAGTGGAGGGCTGAATGAACAGTAGCCCGTGGAGGGGTGGTTGAACAGGAGCCCGTGGAGACGGCTATTTGAACAGTATCCGGTGGAGTAGCGCACGGTGGAGGCTGGATGAACAGGACCCCATGGATGAACAGTCGCAGGTGGAGGCTGGAGGAGGTCGAAGGTGGATGAATAGTAGCCCGTGGAGGCTGGAGGGGGACGACGGTGGAGATGAACATTATCCCGTGGAGTCCCGATTTGCGGTATGCCACACCCCTCCCGATGAACAGGAACCCCGTTTCGACCGTAGCGCTCCAACACAAGTCTATTTCCTCTGTTTTGCGGTACGCCACACCCCTCCCGATCAACAGGACACCCGTTTCGACCGTAGGAGGTCCGTTTCCTCCGTTTTGCGGTACGCCAGACCCCTCCCGATGAACAGGATCCCGTTTCGAACGTGGCCGGTCGAACACAAGGTCGTTTCCTTCGTTCTGCGGTATGCCAGGCCTCATGTCCATTGGCTGTTCTGTCCAAGCCCTCCCGTTGAACACGACGACGCATTCCGTTCCGACCCAGCTGGTTGGATCCCCATGAACACGATGACAATGCAGTTTCTCCCTTCCGACCCAGCCATGTACACGAGCCCTGGCCATACGTATGCGCGAGTAGGTGTTCGAGACCCTGCCCGTATGTACGTATGTGGCCGTATTTTCTTTCTTGCACACTGGCCGCTATACATACGTGTACATGCTATGTGCGCGCCTCTACTACGACACGTGCACGCCTCTACATCGACCAGTATGTACGTACACGTTCGCGACCAGAACGACAACGCTACGTATGCTTTAACCAGGTGGGTCCCGACTATCAGGCACTTCCTTGCGTGCGAAGATGTAGCTGGTGGGTCCCAGCAGTCAGGGGGCGAATCATATTTTTCTTGCCCAGACGCACTTCCTTGCGTGCGAAGATGTAGATGGTGGGTCCCAGCAGTCAGGGGAAACGTTTTTTTCGTGAAATACGGTGGCTCGTCCGGTGGGTCCCCGCTGTCAGGTGGAGGAATAATTTTTTTGCGCATAATAAGGAGGCGCTTCCCTGCTGCGGCCGTGGACCCAGCTGTCAGCATCTCCACATACAGTCCACGTCCGATGGAAGTCGTTCCTTGACCACGTTGACCATGCCGCGCTGAGAGCACCAGTGCGGTGGACGACGGCGAGGCCTAGGAAGGGGACGACGCGGAGCCCATGCGGAGAGGAGTACGAGGGTTCACTGGTTCAACTGCGGTGTGAGGCTGCCGTCGCCGCAGAATAACAGGGGTGTGGATGAGTAGAGGGATGGCATGGCCAGCGGTGGGAGTAGTAGGGGCGGTGAGGCCTCTGCGGCATCACAGCCGGCCACGGCAGGCAGGAGCACGCAGCACGACCGGCGTTGCTTTGGGTGGATGGAGCAAGAAGACCAGAGGTTGAAGAAGCACTACAGCCATTGGATGGACATCGTACGGTCACTACAGCTAGAATCGTTTATATTGACTAAGTTGACAAAGCCCTTGGTACGCGTCAACTTAGTAGGCCCACAGGTCAGCCTCCGAAACGGTGCGCCTAGATGTCAGGGGGAGGAATCATTTTTTGGGCGGCTGAAGCAAGAATATCCGAGATTGAAGAAGAAGCACGACATCCGTTGGATGGACATACAACGGCCAGAGCTGCCAGAACCGTGTGTTGTTGACAAAGCCTTGCATACGCGTCAACTTAGTTTTTTTAGGGGACGCGTCAACTTAGAAGGCCCACAAGTGTGTGGAAGAGAACATATAGCCCATTTGCGATTTGTAAGAATGTACAGCCCATTTTTTTAATTCTAATGGTATTTACAACAACCCATTTCAATTTGTTAAAAGTACAACCCATTTTCTAGCTAGGACAACGATTAATAATTTCAACCAACCACTCAAAACAGAATTCAAAAAAATCCCACATTTTTATGGGATCCGAAATATTTTTATCCGAAATTTCTAGTCAGATTAAATATAATTTCAAAATAAAGTTGTATTACGTTAAAATCCAACGAAATATTGCGCGCGCAACAAGTAATGAAATTAAAATTTTCAAATTCGAAAAATAATATAATTTTTAAACTAATTACGCGTTTGGTGCATTTTTTATAGTTACTGCCCAGTTATTATAATTACATCCCATTTATTATTTCTTAAAGTCCATTTTCTTGTTAAGCCTAATGCATACCTCCTAGGAAAGTTTGCAGCCCAGCGGGGCGGAGAATAACAAGTTGACCCGGATATTGTGTACAATTGTCGGCCCAGTTGCATTATTGATGTTGAAAAAAATGCCTGTGTAGTACAGTACAACCTAACTTGGTTACTCAGCCCACATTCAGCGACGCCGGAAAGGCCCAAACAAGGCTTCTTTACAACTTTTTGAAGTCACTGATCTCAATTAATAACTTAAGCAAAAAGTTAGATTACAGTGGAACCTAATTAAAAGTTGTCACGAGCAAAGAAATAATTCAACGGGTCCCACTTGTGCGTGTGTGTGTGTGAGAGAGAGAGAGACCCATCGGTCAATGCTCGTAAATACATCTTTCAGCCATATGCATTGCTGATGCTTAGTAAAAACTTATATAGTTGACACAATCATATAGTACATCATAGCACACTGAACTTGCATACAAAAATTTCACGCAGGCGGCACAATCAGGATAGAAGCAGTTGATCGCTATGGGTAGGGCTATGTTGAAACCAATAAACTCGTACATAACGGTTCATCCCTTGAATGCTGTGCAAAGAAAACAGACAGACAACACAATAAGTTCTGCTAGCACATTAAGTTGACGTACAACCCTTTCTAAAAAAAGTTCAGGTACAAAATTAGAACAGGTCACAAACAAATGTACTGGCACATCAGTGCTTCACAACCATAACTCGGATTTAACTAGTATCTGACAAGATTCAGTTGTTACCTCAAATTAGAGCACATCCAGGCAACCAACCCTGCCTCTTCTCCCAAAGAAGCAGTGGCCTCCGCCGCGCGATGGAGTAGGCCATGTGCCATCCATCGTTTCGAGCAACACGGGGAAAGTCTAACATTGACTCCTATAATGGACGTCATCGATGGACCCTGGCACCAGCGGCGGTGGCAGGACTTCGATTGATGGATTGACCTCTTCTTCGACATGCACGAACACTCGATACAGGTACATCCCTAACGTGGTCTGTAGAGGCCTTGGTGGTGACGAATCGTACAACCCCGGTTCATGCACTAGTATCTCAACACCAATCACCTTCGGTATGGTGGACGGCTTCTTCATCCATGCCATAACCGTCAGAGCCCAGCTGTCTGGTGGAATAAACATACTTACGAGCTCACCTCCAAGGTCGTTGATAACCTCATTCATGGACTCACTGTTCCAAGCACGTCGAGTCATGCTGTGGAAGGTAAGCTTTGTTAAAAACTCAAGCTTATAGGGCACCGAGACCCATCCTGGGTGCCACCGATCAAAGCTCACCAGCGCGCCTTCACAGAACAAACGCCGGGAAGATTCGAACACACGACTGCAGTCAAAAGTTGTCCTGAACCTGACGAAGAAATCATCTGGTGGCGGACAGACTTCGATGAGCAAGTCACTTATTTGGATGTCGTGCGCAATGCCAAGAGCTTTGACAAGGTCTTCCGATGAGATGGGAGGTCGGTCGCTGTTGATGGTTACCGTCAGCACTTTGCTGGCAAATTGGTCGTCAAGCGCCGCCATGCCACTATTGACCAACAGCACGCAGCAACCGAAGGCAGGACGGACCTCACTGATAGTGAGCTTGAGTACAAGGAGTACAGGAGGGGGATTTGGGGGAACTGGAGTAGGAATCGAGATTCCAGAGGTGGGGGAGGGGCAGGAGATTGGGGATGAAAAGGTAGCTGGAATTTCGAACAAGCGCCAATATGCTCTTGGCGCGCAAGCGCACGAAAACACCGGTGGCACCCACATGTCGGCCTAAGAGTCCTTATTCTTTCTTTTTTGGAGAGCCCGACCTTTTTTTGAGGATCTTTTGAGAGTCCGGCCTGAGAGTCATAATTGACCTGTTTGGCATTGCGTTACTACTCAGCCCATATTCAACGGCACCTCGCTGGCCCAAACAAGTGTACATCATCGAAAAGACACTGAGCTCAAATTATATCACTTGAAAAAAGGAGATACACTCTAAACACTGGAGAATGGTGACGCCCTCATTTAGCCCACCAGTAGTTCGAGACAATAAACAGTTGTAAACAACGATATATACAACATTCAAACACTGACTAGTGACTACTACTGACATAAATAGCAAGACATGATAGTTCATAAGAAGTCTTGCTACACCACCAAAACGCACCCATCTGCAGCACTCAGACTGTCATGATCCAGATGAGAATGACATTATAAATAGAGGAAACTATTACATAGTAAGAGTGACATAGACGAGGATGTCCAAATGACAAGGAATATGCATAACAAAAGAAAGAACTACCCATCCAGAACAAGCAGCAAAGACAACAAAGTCATTCGAAAAGATGATCCAACACCATCATAATTTGCAGCCCCGCTTCAGCGACCAATGATCTGGAGACACCAGTACTCCACCCTTTCGACGCAACAGGCCAATTACCTATCAACATGAAGGCTTGAACCACATCACTGCCTATCGTAATTGAGACATGCAAGGATCAAAGTTAATCTGGATGCCTTTGTCATTCTCACCTTCTTTTGGCTGCAGGTTGTATCATTGACAATCAGGGGAGTTTGCTCCCGATCTCCTAGGGCTCGCCATGTAGACACAGTTTTCCATAGCAAATAGAGGCTCTCTGCCATCAAGGTCCTTGCAACGGTGATGTCCTGGTTAATCGGATAATTGAGTCCGAGAAATAGAGAGTGTGAACCAAGGCTATTTACCCGCCTCCAACTGAAAAATCTTGAAGGCCCCAACAAGCTGGTATCCTGCTCATAGACGTAACAGCCACTGTCCGGATACTCACGTATTTCACGGTGCTTGTATACAATGTGGTTTTTGCAATATAAATTTTCTGACTCATGTGTCAGAATAATCATCAGTCTTTTGACGTTGTCTGATCGAGCGAGGAACCAGTTGTGCTTCCCTGTTTTTGGCAAAGGTGGTGTGATTACAAAGGGCAGTAACTGTAGGGACACTGCGTCATATGAAAAAGGACATGCATTGTTCATGTAAGATCAGCATTGTTCAGAGTATGAGTAGGATAATGCAAGAAATAGCATTGATATGTCCCTGTTGGAACTGGGAGGAAAATACAGGGAAATGTATATTAGGTTCGAAAATATAGAAGTGCCATGCATGGTTATACTCATGTTATCTCGCAATCGATTCTTCACAGGAAACTACCATGTCATGCATGTTATGGAATCATGTTCTGTCCTCACAAACAAATTCTTCAAGGTAACTAATAGACCATGCATTGTTATATACTCGTGTTCTGTGGGCAAAATTTTTGTGAGGATATTATTCTAGCCATTGATTGCTGAAGGGCAAATATAGGTATGTACACATGGTAAGCATTACAGGATTTCACTACATCCAAATATAGAGTTCTCCATATATATGCACATTTACTTACCTAATGTATGGTTAGATGAAACCAACAGTGTGGTGCATGTTTCTACATCATGAAAATGAGGAAACCGTTGATTAGGAGAATATCCATATATTCCTAACCATTTGATTATTCAGGGGTACAAATTGGCTGTAATGACATGATCACAATCGCATGAATTAACTCATTCCAAATATAGCTGATTTCCGGTGTCTCTAATACATTTCCATAGTTCTACTCAAATTCTGCTCAAACAGGGATATGCCAATCATCACAAAAAGTTCAAACAGTGTTATGGCGTCATCATTAACATGAGACAGAAACAACTTACACGCGTCGTCCCAGCAATACGTGGTGCCATCTGCTTTGTCGATCGCGTAGATGATGTCATTGTGTTCACTAGCATCACAGAAGTGTGTATCAGCTTTGACGATGATCCACTGTGAGCTGAGTTGTCTCCAGCTAAAGAAGGCACCGGCGTAAAGATAGGCGAGTCCGCGGTCGAACAAAGCAATTAGCTTGAAGTCTGCGTAATTCGCATGTCGTGTGGGCACTTGGCAGATTACAATCTTCTACAAAACAAGGTCCACCCAACTGACATGGTAATCTAGATGACTAGGACCGCGATGGTAAAACTCTATATAATCCAACGGAGCAAGGATAATCTCATGGGAGGTCTAGAAGTTCATGAGCACCAACTTTTTACCGTCTTCTCTGAAGGCAGCCATCCAATGGGAGTTCATGCCGACCCAGTACATACCTGCCAAGAAGTTTCGGGCGATGGTGATCGGATCGAAGTCGAGGGAAATGATGTACGGCGATCCACTACATACCTGGAAAGAAGTTTCGGCTAATGGAGATTGGATTGAAGTCGAGGGGCATCATGTACGCCTCCGTATCATGGTGAGCCAATCTCGCAAGACCAGATAGCATCAAGCAGGGTGTCTTGAAAAGCTTTGGCCTCGCTTCGATGATGGTCGTGTGCGCGCCCCTCGAGCATGCAGCAGCCGCAGGTCGCTCAACATATCCATACATGAACAACAGAGGTCGAGGACGTCGCTGGGGATATTGCTCCAATCGCGGCTCATATGGATCCTGCGTGGTTCGCGTTTGACCATGGTGGAGTTTGGAAGGTGGGGTTTTGGGGGCTTGATTTACGGGGGAGAAGTTTGTCGGTGCTGGAGCGGCTAGCGAGGGAATAGTGGTACTGGGGGAGGCGAGCGAGGCGAGGGTATGCGGGGGCACAGTGAGATAATGAAGAGTGACCTCAGGATCTCCGGCGAGACGGAGATGGAGATGGAGTGGTGCTAGGGGAGAGGGAGACGAGGCGAGGCATGCTATACAACTGCGGTGACAGTGACTGCACAGTGCACAAGGTGAGGCTGACTTTGGTAACCCGGACATGCCGCCTAGACTGGTGTCACCTCGGGTGTAGGGCCTTGTCACTTCACTGTGAGGACCGGATGAATAATAGTATTTTGACCATCAAGTGTAACATAGTTGTACTACTACTACTAGTAGGAGTAGTAGGAACATGAGTACACTCCCATGCTAGCATGCCTCTGGGTTCACATCATCCTCCAACTATCATCCATATTGCGAGCAGAACCAAATTCTCGTGCATGCGGAAGCGCGAAGAAGGACTTTCTTTTTTGAGGATAACCGCATATTCCTTAAACGTAGTAGGAACATGAGTAGTACTCCCTCCGGTCCTCTTTTGTCCGCGTATAACTTTTTTCAGTATTTCTCTAATTAGTCTACGTATATACCCTTTTGCATGCACCCATTTCCCTACATGCCCCGCATTCACATCATTAATTAGCATACGCATGAGTAGCTGCAGCCAGACTCCAGCCAATAAACTGCATCATACGAGTGGGCCATTCTGTGCGCGTGGGAGAGAGAAAGGCAACCGAAGAGCCCGTCCAACCCATTGCATGTAGCAGTCAAACCACCGAAGCTCTCCTCATGCATGCGCATAACTTCTCCCATTTACTTCTTCATCGGGAACTAATTTTCCTCGGCTTTTTCACTACTCCTTGATCTTCATTTGCATCCAACCACACTGCATTCACATTGTTTTAACCTCTTCACATCCTCCTGGAGTAATTTCAAAGCCCCTATAAATAATCATCTTCTTCAGTTAGACTAGCCATCTAATCCTAATTCTCCAAACCATAGCCCTCCGGTCCAGCGGTTCCAAATGGCGAAAGAGATCGAGATGTAGTTTTTTAGCGTCCAACATGTCCTCGTCGAAGGCTCGTTGAGCATAGTTGCCATAGTCACTGACCATCCAAGGGTTGTTCGGAAGTGGATCAACAATATATCCAACTCCCTCCAAAAGGTGGAGATGAATGTCATCGGTCTCGACGCAGAGTACACGGAGCGTGCCACTAGGAAGATCCAACGCGCCGCTGTCCTTCAGCTGTGCCTCGAAGATGATGGTTTGGTGTACCACATCATATATGCGCCCTCCATACCAGGTGAGCTTCACGATTTCTTGTCTCAGGAGGACATATACTTCTGTGGGGCAGCCATCCTGGGGGACAAACAGAAGTTGGAGTTGTACAACCTTGATTTGAAAAGAAACGCTGACCTACAAATCAGAATAAAAATTCCTGTAGAAGATTGTGATAAACCAACACCATCCCTATTCGACATAGAAAATTTTGTGCTCGGAAAAAATCTTCAGAAGGGTGACGAGACACTGGCATTAAGGTCGTCTGGATGGGAGAATTATCCCTTGATGCACGAGCGGATAAAATATGCTGCCCTCGATGCCCGTGTGAGTTTCGAGATAGCTGCAAGATCCAGAGAGCTTGTTGCGAAGCCGTCTCCCATAGAAAATGAGAAAAAGAAGAAGAAGAAGAAGAAGAAGATGTTGCAGCAGCAGGGCATTATGGATGGATGAACTATTTCCTCTCTTGTAAAAAAATATTCCCTCTCTATGTATATTGATATAGATGGGCTATTTCGATGGTGTTCATGTCTTTGGAACAAGTAGTAGCGTGGGTCCGCTTGACTAGAAGGAACTATTTATCGGCCTAGCTTTCTCTACTACTTCTTCCAGTGATCGGTATGCAATGCATGTGTCCATAGACATGCAGCTTGTCCATGGAAGTTCAACTACGGCGACCATCACGTTTCATCCACTGCCACTCGTGATTCCCACAATGCCGCTCCAACCCACGGCACCACGTCCCCCGACATGCGCCTCACCCCTCTCGGCCGCACCGCCCCTCTGCCTTTGTGTGCATGACATGTGGGCCACCTTAAATGCGGCGAGAATCAAGTTTCTACCACAGCCACATGCGATTCCCACGACGCCACACAAACCAATGACACCACACGTCCCACGACCTGCGGCTCACCCCTCTCGGCCTCACTGCCCTCTAAATTTGAATTTGAAACTAATGAAATGAAAAGATTCAAAACAAATAAACTAGGAGAGAGGGAGTATATCATAGGATGCGTCCCATACGAAATAAGTCCCCTGGTTTGTCACCATGGAACATCAAGATGCATTTGTATGAGTAGTTTATCTTGTGAGAGAAAAGGATGAACGAGGGAAGGCCTCTAGAGATAGAGATAGACACTACTACTAGCAATATGGTGGCCCGTGCGTTGCAATGGATCCAAAGTAGTAGAATAATACTTGTTCATGTGCTTGAAATATAAACACTCTATTTTTGATATACATGTGTCAACAGACATAACAGCTTGTCCATGGAAGTTGAACCACGGCGGCCATCACGTTTCTTGTTTCTACCACTGCCACACCCACACGCGATTCCCACGACGCCACTCCAACCCTACCTGTAAGCATGATGTCCCCCGACGTGTACATGGATCCTCTGACATGGCTATCACTGCCTTACCATACCTTTCCTTCACTGACTGGTGGGACCCACACTTGCGGGTCCCACATGTCAGTGATAGAATGGTAGGATTGTTCACGTCAGGGGATCCTCATCCCCCCGACGTGCGCCTCATCCCTCTCGGCCCCATCGCTCCTCTGCCTTTGTGTGCATGACATGAGGGCCAGCTGAACTGCGGCGACCATCAACTTTCTACCACAGCCACACCATTTTGGACGTGGTTTGTCTGCTCTGCTGCTGTGCTCCGATCCGTACTCCCGCACCATCGAATTTTCATCCAGCGGCTGTGACACATTTCATCCCGGGCATCAATCCTCAGCTGGAGTACTTCTGTACTACAGGTAGTACCCGCTGGTGTGGCCATCTACGCCTCATAATGCCCCGACGCCCAGTTGTGGCACCCTCGCCACGGCCACGCCACCACCGGCCGGTTCATCTCGAACGAGTGAGTCGCGAACCACACGACCACCATGAGAATGACATGTGGGCTAGCTGCATTTAAGGTCTACGTGTCATTGACTCATAGGTCGGGCACTAAGCCACTGAAGTTCGGTCCCGTGGGCCCCGAGAGGGAAATGTATCTCCTGCAGCATGCCTTGTGGTGCTCCCGCAGTACGAGCTTGTGCCAAACCCGGAATTTGTTTCTTACTACTACCAACTACTAGTAAGGTACACATGCATTGCACGCATGAGATTTTGGTGGTTTGTGCATTATGGTTCTACATGTGGAGTCTTCTATATTGTACATGTGGCAAAATCTGGTGGAATGCAGATGATATCCAACGGCCAGTAGTGCTCGGATTTGCCATCTTTGTACCGTCGGATTGGCTTCATCCAACGACCAACTTTCAAAGTTTTGGTTTCGTTTGCAGCCTAAGGTTGCCACACCTAAGCTTAGGCGTGCCACAAGTGTGTTTGGTTGCGTTCTCGCCTCAACATAGTTGGTCCCTCTTCATGCATGCTCAACTCAACACCCCTCTTCATGTATGCTCTCTTCATGCATGCTTCTAGTGTATTTGTGCTAATCTAGTGTGGACTCATGCACCCTCCATACACTCTACCAAACACCCAAAAGTGGGTCGAGAAGGGAACTCTTGGGATCATGCACCCTTCATACACCCTACCAAACACACCAGGCATGTGTTTGGTTCATTGCTACACTTGTGGCTTGCCACACTTTTCTAGCTACATGGTCCACATGTCATAGACTCAACTTCTTTGCAAATCTTGCCACACTTGTGGTGGCCATTTTGTTAGCCACATTTTTTGTGGCAGACACACTTTGCCTAAGCTTATTTGTGGCAAAGTTAGTCATGAATGAAGTTCAACCATGGAGTCTTCTAGATTCTACATGTGGCAGAATCTGGTGGAACGTAGATAATATCCAACGACCAGTAGTGCTCGGATTTGCCATCTTTGTATCGTCGGATTGGCTTCATCCAATGACCAACTTCCAAAGTTATTCACACACTATATAGGGGGTATAGATATAGATGTGTCGGCCCATTGCAATGGATCGAAAGTATATCTGTTTAGTGGAGTGCACTCTAAACACATTATCTATTTATTTTTCTCTAACCTTTCGTAGCCGTGCAACCAAGCCACATAAGCTTCATGGGTGCCCCCCACATCATATTATACATACTCCCTCCGTTCCATAATGTAGTGCCTATAGATTTTTTAAAAAGTCAAACCTCACAAACTTTGACCAAGTTTGTGGAGAAAAATATTTACATCTAGAGTGAGAAACATATATCACTAGATTTATCATAAGATGTTGTTTCACATTCTATATTTTGGTATTGTAAATATAAATATTTTTCTCTACAAACTTGGTCAAAGTTTGACTTCTCAAAAAATCTATAGGCACTACATTATGGAACGGAGGGAGTACTACGTTGACTGAAAAAAAGATAAATCACCCAAAACAAGATCTTCCCGTTTTTTGTTCCAGCGATGTTGTGTCGTGCACATACCTACTAGTTGTATAGTGGTAGTACTAGTTGTGTAGTACTACAAACTTGGTACTAGTAGGAGTAGAGTAGTACGGAATGCTCCTGCTCTATCAACGAGCCCCATCTGACACCAAATTTCTTGGCTTCCGTGCTACAGCTAGATCTTCCCCTCGTGTCTATTTTCCAACCCGGGGCGGGCGGGGTTCGGTTTGCCAATAGTCGGTTTGCTCAACGGCGGTCCCACATGAAAGTGAAAATGCTAGGCAACACGCCTTCCCTAAGCTATGTGTCGTGCCGGACGGGCCGTGTAGTACTCCTGATTCTCGGGAGTGTGTGGGGGGAGTGCGATGCGAACACGGCATGCCTTTTCCTTTTACTAGCAACGTGCCCATGCGTTGCAAGGGATCCAAAGTAGTAGAATAGTAGTACTTGTTCACAAACTTGAAAGAAATCACTCTTGTTTTGATATACTCCTAATATATTACTCCCTCTGTTCCTAAATATTTGTCTTTTTAGAGATTTCAAATGGACTATCACATACGGATTATATAGACATATTTTGAAGTGTAGATTCACTCATTTTGCTCCGTATGTAGTCACTTATTGAAATCTCTAGAAAGACAAATATTTATGAACAGATGGAGTACTTTTCACTCAAAATATATTTCTCAGGCTATTTTGATGAGGTGAGGGAGGGATGTGGTTGCTTTCAAGATAATAAGGGGTTTTCTACAAATTGGAGCAGAGAAGTGGGCTATTGTTGCAAAAATGCCACGACTTACCTCATAGTCGTTAGATGCAGATCAAATGGTCAGAAACGACAGATGGCAGACACACCACCATCACCAACTGAGTCTTTTATAGGAGCATATATTTCTCAGGCTGTTTTGATGAGGTGAGGGAGGGATGTGGTTGCTTTCAAGATAATAAGGGGTTTTCTGCAAATTGGAGCAGAGAACTGGGCTATTGTTGCAAAAATGCCACAACTTTACTCACAACCGTTAGATGCAGATCTAATGGTCAGAAACGATGGATGGCAGACACACCACCATCACCAACTGAGTCTTTCATACGAGTAGGAGTAGACAAACATGTATAAATTGTAACATTTTGGTTCTGCTCCTTGGCACGATCGATAGATGGAAATAACGATTGGAAATGCTAGGGAGGGACTATTTCCGCCAGATAAGCAGGTTACATAGTAGCTAGGTTGGCGCATCGTCAGTTTGGTCACACGCGGTCCGGCATGTTCTAGTGTTTCTAGCATGATGCCCACGCGTGGCATGAAGTTGATGGAAAAGGTAAGCACAACTTATAAATTGACGGATGGAGTACTAGTTACAGTGATGCATATAATAAATCAAAGGGATCGCACATGTTGGTATTGACTGGAACGAGAATGCAACAACACAATAAGAATTAAGGCCACGATGATGATGCGATCGCAGTGGTGGTTACAGAAGGCAAGAAGAAAGATGCATCCATCAACGTACGACCTCCTCCTCCTCAACTTGGTGCGCCGGGCCACCGGCCGGAGGCTAAGGAGCGGCGACTTTTGTGGCGAGGTCAAGGTGCTTCTCAGCAAAGGCATCCAAGGCTTCCAGCAGGTTGAGGAAGGCCAATGTCGTAGTGTCCTCACTGGTCTTGTAGATACCTATGTACACGATTTGCTCGTACACGTGGATGTGTAGGTCGACAAATTCTTGCAGGGCGAGGCGCCTCGCGGTCAGCACGACCTCCAGGTGGACATTCTTCATGGCGTCGGCGGGCAGTCGCAGGGCCACCAGTGCTTAAAAGAGGTTCGGGCCATGGTGGCCGATTAGGGTGACATGCAATGAGGAGCCCGGGCGCGCGAGCTGGAGGAGTATGGCGATGTCGTCCGCGAGCTTCTTGAGGACGGTGAACTTGTTGGTGGTGGCAATGATCATCTGGTCCAACTGAGAGTCGTAGTTGGCGTCGACGGCGGCCATCCACCAGCCGGTCTCCAACACCGTCTGGAAACGATCCTCGGCGCCATGCCATAGGCCGGCGTCGTGGACCATCTGGCATAGCCGCTGGCCACTCGCGCGCATCACCGCCATGGGTCTGGAGTGAGCTCTTTTGCGCTTAGTGTAGGTGCTTAGGCAAATGCTTAGGTGCGTACGATGTGGTAGATGGATTGGAATGGAGGGGTGCCTTTATATGAGGGCAAACTGCGTTGCATTCACATCATGCAGCCTCTGTTCCCGTTCCTCCTCCCATTACTTCCCTCATGCATTAATTGAAGGAGGATGCATTGGCCGTTCAACATTTTGGGAACTGCTACTCCCTCCCTCGTCTGCATTAAAGCCGTATCAGGAACTGCCCTGCCCGCTATCAAATCGAATAGTACTGCGCCGCCCGCTGCACGCCCGGGTGAACACGCCTCCTTGCCTCCATCAAACCCCTCCGTTAAACCCGCATGCAAACCAAGAAACCTACTCCGGCCACACGTTCGTTCATGAGCGGGCCGGAATTAAACACAACACCGGCCGAGCTCCTCTTGTCCGCCCTTAGTTTAAACGAGGCCAGACGCCGGCCAAGCTCCTACCGTCCGCCCTCTATTTACACGAGGCCAGACAGACAGCGGCAAGAATCGCACCCCTCCGCCGCTCCCCCATCTCCTCCTTCACCATTTTCTCCACTCTTCCGATGGCTTCGGAGGAGCCGTTCTTCGGCATATTACCTGGATGGGTGGCCCGCCGAGCCCTCCGGATACGGGCGAGGCCGCTCGGTGCTTCACCAACCTTGCTTGGCCCGACAGAGCCAGTTGCCGCCCCAAGCAGGCGCGTGGTTCAGCAACTCGCTGCTCCAGTTCAGCTCGATGAGGAGTGGCGAGTTGCTCCACGCCGGCATGGTGGCGAGCACACCGGTACGGGCGTCGTCGCTGTCGCGTCGTACCATGCCACCAGTGTCTACGATGCCGCATCTCTCGTGCCTGCGGCAGCACCATGAAGGCAGAGACAGAAGCCGGGTGCATGGAGAGCGAGGAGTCTGTGGCCAACTTCTCCGTGTCCGCCGCCAACATCGAGGAGAAGTAGAACACGGGAGGCCGCCACCACTTGGGTCCCATGAAGGCCACTGCCGAGGCGACGACTGCGCATTCAGGTGGTTTCTTTTCTTCTTCATCTCTTCCGAGGACCTTCGTCGACCCCGCAAAGTGTCTGCCGGACATGACGAAGACAAAGGGATCTGCGGGCGGCCATTTAGATTATGTACTCCCTCTCCAGCTGGCGGGAAATTTTTGTTCTAAGAATGGATAAATTGTATGTATCTGTAGCTAAAATAAGTCTAGATACATCCATTTCTTGGGCAAGTATTTCCGGACGGAGGGAGTATTAATTATACCAAGAGAGCCGAATTGGCACTGCTTAGTTCATGTAAATGTAATGAAATCCATCATGTTTATATGAAGATCCGGCTTTCTATACTAAATCCTTCATGCTTATATGAAATCAGTCCATGTTTGCACGAATTTCATCTGGTTGTTTAGAGTTGTGAAAATGTATGCCGCTGGCGTTTGATGTCGTCCTCCGTGGAAGGAAGCGGGAGGAAATTTGTCGGCTGCCGTTGGAGATGCTCTTATGCTGGAAATAATAAAATGACATCCAATGCATTTGAGTTGATTGCATGTATGATTGTACCTCTATAAAAAGTTAATTGCATGTACAGTGTACACGTGACTTGTAGGGTGGCTACAGCTTCGTACAGAAAGTTATAAGAAACAAGTCCATCCTTAATCTTTTATTCTAAGTAGTCTATGGGTTCCACTATCAGTACAGTAGCGAAAGAAGTATATATTAAATAAGTAACATATAATATAAAAATCTAAAGTTAAAGACAGAATTCGAACTCATGTCATCGCGTTGTGAGCATCTGGCGCTAACTAGTCCAGCACATTTTTGTTGTAGACCATGCTGGAGATATATCTCCATGTCTACTCTTATACTCCATCCCTTCCTAAATATTTGTCTTTTTCAGATTTCAAATGGCACTACTAGGAAAAGGGCTATAGATGAAATTGACACTAATGGCGCACCAGAGAAGAGGTGCGCCACTACTATATACTAATGGCGCACCATCAGGTGATGCACCATTAGTGTGGAAGACACTAATGGCGCACCAGGCATAAGGTGCGCCACTAGTAACAATTTTTTTTTAATTTTTCCAAACATACTAATGGCGCATCCAGGCTAAGTGCACCATTAGTAGTTCTAACTAGTAATGGCACACCAGCAACAGAGTGCGCCATTAATGTTTTTTTTATTTTTATTTTTGCAAAACTACTAATGGCGCACCGTGGCATAGTGCGCCATTACTAGTTTAAACTAGTAATGGCGCACTATGCCATGGTGC
>NC_041388.1:173463712-173503045 GCF_002162155.2 Triticum dicoccoides
GGCCAGGAGGTGCGCCATTAGTATGTTGGGTTACTAATGGCGCATGGCTGTGTGGTGCGCCATTAGTAACCTGGGACCAACTAGATATTTTGGACAACCACACCTACACACTCACTTTCCCCACTTCATTCCCTCCACCTCCTTCTCCAAGCTTGTCGGCTGCCTCCTCCTCCTCACCTCATTTGCACCATAGATTCATCAAAATTAAGTGGTGAAATTACCTTTTTTTGATAGGTAAGTAAGGGGAAAGCTATCTTCATGTTGTAGATCTACTTTTTTTCTCCCTAGCTCGCTCCAACAACATGCACATGCACTTTTTGTGGCCTAGCTAGATCTATGTATGTTTGTGGTGTTGCATATGTTTGTGGTCTTGCATATATGTTTGTGTTTGCAGGTACCGGTATTTGAAATGCGATAGTTTCCAATATTTTGCCGGAATGTTGATTCATTTCCGTTTCGGCAAGAATTTTGGCACTATGCATTCTTTTTGGTCCTATTTTTAGGGAAAGTCATGCCAAATTTTTTCTTGGTTCTAAAATATCGTTTTGCTCTACCCCGCAGGCGACCATGGTCCGCACGATGACCGAAAGCATCGTGAATAGGTTTTTGAGCTCCACAAAGGCCGAGATGCTTCAAAAGAATGAGACGGAGATAAGATGTCCGTGTCGAAGATGCAAGCTGAAGAGCCTTATTGCGGACTCGGATTCCGGGCAGGTGCGGGACCACCTGCTCTTGCGTGGTTTCATGGATGGCTATCAGTGGCAAGGTGATGAAGATGACTATGAAGTCGTCCATGGGGGCCGAGCAAGAAATGAGGAAGGGCAGCAAGACAACCAGCGCGGCTCGGGCGGGCGAGAAGACGAAGAATCTCCAGGACATGATCACGACGGTGATGCTGTACACAGTCATCATGTAGAAGATGCCGGACATGATGATGAGGAAGATGTCGGAGCAGACGAAGGGCATGATCATGAAGATGAAGATGCCGGCGGAGTAGACGACGATGGATCATCGATGGGCTGGGTGTAGGACCCTCATATTCAAGAGCTGCTTCTCAAGCAGACGGATAACGCAAGAGCTGCTGCCCGAGAGAAGGCTACAGGAAGAGATCGTGTTGATACTATGCGAGCTTGAGATGTACTTCCCGCCCACATTCTTCGACGTTATGGTGCATCTGCTGGTCCATATCATGGAGGATATCATCCAACTCGGGTCGACGTTCCTGCACAGCATGATGCCGTTCGAAAACATGAATGGTGTCATCAAAGGATACGTTCGCAACATGTCACGTCTAGAGGGAAGCATAGCCAGGGGTTTTCTGACCGAAGAGTGCATCTCCTACTACACAAATTATTTAGGCATCGAGGACCCCGTTGGTCTGCCCGTCAACAGGCACCTCGGCAGGCTCGCTGGATGGGTCACCGTGAGGGTCGCCGCGAAATGCATGTCGACTTCAAGGGTCGACTCACCGACTTTGAAAGAGCAAACCTAGTCGCGCTACAACACATAGACGTGGTCGATCCTTGGGTGGTAGAGCACAAAACCTTTATTGAGAAGACGTACAATGACCGAGGCCAACAGAGGATGGACGGAGATATAATCAAAGAGCACAACTCATGTTTCACGCGTTGGTTCAAGCAGAAGCTTTTGTCGTACCCTTTACATGAGGATTCTTCCGCGGAAGAACAACTCATATTCGCCTTGTCACAGGGCGCCGAGCACAACCTGATGACCTATGAGGCGTACGATATCAACGGCTACACATTCTACACTGAGGACAAGGACATGAAGAGCGATGGTTATCAGAACTCCGGGGTAACGATGGAATCCTACACCGGTAACGACAAGGACAGATACTACGGAAGGATCGAGGAGATCTAGGAGCTGAGCTACGCTGGAGAGAAGGTCCCGATGTTCCGTGTCAGATGGGCCAAGAGCGTCCTAAAAGAAGACCGGTATTTCACCACCATGGTTATACCCGAAACCAAATCCAAGACCGCGGGCGCAAACGTCACCGCAAAAAATGAGCCATGGGTACTGGCTTCCCAAGTGGACCAATGCTTCTTCATTACCGACCCGTCAAAGCCCAGTCGTGTTATCGTGAGGAGTGGCAAATGGAAGATCATCGGAATGGATGGAGTAGCCAATGAGCAAGACTTCAACAAGTACGGCGACCCGAAGATCGAACATGACGACGACGATGAAGTAGCAGAATACACCACAAGAATAAGCAGGACCACCCTACCTAAAGGACGTCCGTTCCACAGAAGAACTCCATTTGCGAAAAAGAAGGGCAAGAAGATTGTGAACAGATAGCTAGCTAGCTAAGATCGATTGTATTTAAATCGTAGTCTTCATTTCTCAATTGTATTACATGGGCACTTTTTGAACTCATGAATATTTTTGAATTTCATGGGAACTTTTTGAATTCATGAATATTTTTTCAAATTTGATGAATATTTTTAAATCTCGATTACTATCCCCCTCCATCTCGATCTCGATCCCCGGCCCACTCCACCGCACCCTCCCCCGCTCCACTGCCACCGCCGACCCACATCATATATGTTACTCCCAAAAGCATATAAAGTTTGTCAAATTTGGAGCTATGGATATTTATTTATGATTTAAACAAGTTTAAACATATTTAAACACAAATAAATATCAAACAACATTTTAAATGTTGTTAACATGGCAACAAACTGCATATTATTTTTCTACATGAAATTCTAAGCATCTAGCATATGTGACATGTTATATTTGGATGCATGCATAAAAATATATGTGCAAAGAAAAAAATGTATAAAAACAAAAATTGGGGAGCCTGGGAATCGAACCCAGGACCTCCCAGTGTGTGTGCTGCGTGTTGACTAGTCAGGCTAGTGTGTTTGTTCTGTTTCGGATACGGTTAGGTGGAATATAACCCGAGTGCTCGACCTGTAATAAAAAAATTACTAATGGCGCACCGGGGGGAGGTGCGCCATTGCTGTCGTCGTACTTATGGCGCACTAGGGGGAGGTGCGCCATTGCTAACCCTCCCCCCACTCCACCTATTCCCCTCTGGCCTCTCTCCCTCCCTTGCCAGATCCCCCACTCGACCTAACCTCACCGCAGCCGCCCACGCTCCCCCGCCGCCTCCCTCTCCCCTTCGCCGCCTCCCCCCCGAGCGCTGCCTCCCTCGCCTCGGAGCCGCCCCACGTCCACCAAGAGCGGAGGCCCCACGTCCACCAGGAGAGGAGGCCCGCGACCTCCCCTCCGTCTATCCCCGCCTCCCCCAAGCTCGCCGTCTCCGCCCTCCGTCGTCTCCGCTCCGGCCACCACCTCATCGTGGTCAGGTAACCCTCCTCCCTCTGCCTCTCTTCTCCTCTCTTCCTCCTCTCCTCCCTCCCGGCCATGCCCTCTTCTTCTCTCTTTTGCTAGGTTTAGGTCAAATCCCTCTCGAATCTAGGTCAAAGTAGGTTCAAAAAATTGTGGGAGTAGTGCCTAGCAAACATGAATAATTAGTACTCCATGTGCATTAGGTACACCTAATGTATTGGGTTTGAACCCTAACCACTTCCCTCTCCTTTTTCTTTTTTCTGCAGTTTATGTTTGGTAGTAGACCATATCAGTAGCTGCAGTTCATGTTTGTCCATTTTTTGGTCCCTTTTTAAAAAAACTGAGGAAAATAGATGAGTATATGTAGTGTTCTTTTTATGTGTTCATTTTCTATCTTTTTGAAATAGGTTCAGTGTAGTTGTTGTAATTCTAGCAGGGTTTTTTGCTGACAATACAGTTCATGGAAATTTGTTGTAGTAATTTGTACCCTGCGTCGTGCTTGTTTGTTGTTGCTGCTGGGTACTAAGTACTTGCCATGAGACTAGTTAGGTTGCATCTGTTTTGTGCTGAGTTGCTTGCTTGCTCTCTTGCTGCAATCTTTCATCCACAGTAGCAGTAAGCAATTCGGTTAGCCGAGAGATTAGCTTCAATTCTGAAATTAAGCAATTCAACTAGCCGCTGATTTTTGCCAAAGTCAATCGCTGTTCAACCATCAGATTTCTCACCCATACAGTTAAAAGTTTGAAGTATGATCACATTCAGCTATGAACCACATATAGCTCACATAAAACTGTCGCTTGCTAGAACAAACTCAGTGATGTGCCTAGAAGCCCCACATAACCAGAACATGCTTTGTTGTTTGCTGTTGTTGCCGTTGCTGGCTGAGGCTGATTGCTTTGCCACTTGCTGCTGCTTGCCGCTGTTCCTTGCTGCTGTTGGCCTTAAGCTGGGCGTAAATGAGAGAAAGAAAGAAAGTTCTACATCTGTACAGGGAGATGGCATATCTAGATTCACCTCTATACGAGAGATGACCATGTTTCAGTACTGTTTAATTTACTTGCTCTTGCTCCTCACAGTTTCAGACTAAGGGTAGTCTGCCCTGTGCATAAAAGTTTTAGACTAATTGCTAGTCTTCTCTTTGGTCATCCCAGGTTGCCTACTTGTAGAAATCTTGCTGACCTGCTGCTGCTGCTCTGTTCACCTCATTTCGCAGGTCGATTGGCCATCGTGTCATGGGTTTGTTCTTCATCCGGGCATCGTGTCTCCTTTTGTCCAGACCTACTCCTCCCTTTGTTGTGGCAAGTCTCGACCTTGGTAGTCAAAGGTAAAGAATACATGATTTTATTCCTGGATTCACTTGCTTATAGAATTCATCTAGAATCTAGGTCTGAGAACAGCAGGCTAATTCCTTTTTCTCTTGGCTCATTGGTGAAAATATTAGTCTTATGCTAGAAAGTGTATTGATTTTCCAGTTTTGATGTTGCAAAAAATGGCATTGCACTCTGTATGCTAGCTCAAAGTTTGGGTGGTACTGTTCTGTGTGATGTTTAGAAATCCCATAATGAAAAACTGGACATGTTAATGTTCATGTAATTTTCACCCTTTCTAGCTATGTGCCTTTTGGATATGCAGTTTATGCATGAGAAGATGAGACCTATTATTTTCTCAGTGGTAGTTATGCACATTTAATCATGGCTTTATGAGTGAATTGCAGTATAATGTCTTGAAACTCGATATCTCAAACGTTTGACTTGTTTTCCATGCTTGATGTGTTGTATCTTGAGGCTCATCTTTATTACATATCAGAACTTGCAAACAAATATGTGAAAGACTTGTAAAGTTGCTGGGTTTTGTCTCCGACCATTGTGTCGTGATGAATTTGTAGGTACCCCGAGAGGCCCTTGAGTTTGCCGGAATGTCGATTAACTTCCGTTCCGGCAAATTCGGGTACTCCATATGTCCTATTTTCAGCAAAGGTCATGCTGAAATTTTCCGTGAATTTTAGCATAACTTTGCTAAAAATAGGACATATGGGGTACTTGCAACTAATGTTGATTATCTTCTGCTCAAAATTTATGCTGCTATAATGTTGTATGATAATGTTGTATGATAATGTTGTAAGGGTACTAATTGGTCTCTTCTGCTGCTTATCAGAGATGGGGGGAAGCAGCCACCGCCGCTCTGCCTCACCGGAGTACGAGTTGGATGCTTTCGAGTTCTTCACTATCATACTTTCTTCTTCAGTATCAGCCACGAGGCAGGTATATAAAACGAGAGATCTCCCCTTCACCCATCTCATTATGATAACTCTGTTGTTTGCTACATCACTCCTTGTCCCAAATTGCAGAGGCTGCTTGACGCTTTTATGAAGATGCTGGGTGAAGATCCGCCAGATAATGTGAAGCTCCGACAGGCCAGCAGCGGGGTTCGCAGGCTGTGGGACATGGAGTTGGTGATCGAGGAGGGCCACATGTACCTGTGCCGTGGCTGGGAGAAGTTCTACAGTGCCTACGACCTGCGGACCGGGTACTTTCTTCTCTTGAGGTACGACGATGACTCCACAATTCTCATCGTGAAGGTTTTCAACACGAAGATGCCAGTGCGTTCTGCCTCTTCTTATTCCTCTACATTTGGCTTTGTCTCACATCGATTGTTAACGGTCATTGTTGCATTTGGACAGGCAATGGGAGCAGCAGCAGTGACACTGGCTACAGCCAAAGTAGCAGCGATTATGGCTATAGCAAAAGCAACAGCGATTCTGGCCTTACGAAAGCAGCAGTGATTCTGGCAGCAGCGAACACAACAAGAAGGATGATCTGGACTGGAGTGGGGAAGAAGAGGAGCAGAGTGGGGATGAGGAGCTGCAGGATGATGATGGGCATCAGGCTAAGGATGACCTAGCACTGGTGGTGGCTGACCAAGGGCAAGAGATGGTGGTGGCTGACCAGGTGCAAGAGATGGTGGTGGCTGACCATGGGCAAGAGATGGTGGTGGCTGACCATGGGCAAGAGATGGTGGTGGCTAAGGGTGGCCTCGCTATGGTGGTGGTGCCTGACAATTACCATGCACCGGTGGTGGCGCCGGCGATCCCACAGCTGGGCGACATGACCACGCCAATTGTGGTAGAAGACTACATCCCATAGCTGCCTCCACCGCCTCGCCACTCTTGGCGCATCAGGCTGAGGAAGGAGAAGGAGAAGAACAATGAGAACTGAACTATGTCAGGTATGTCAGTTCTCCAAAATGATATATATATATATATACTTAGTTACATATGTTATCTCTAATATGCTTAGTTTCCTATATGTTAGCTCCAAAATTACTTATGTTAGCACAAAATGATCAAGTTTACATAATAAGCGTATAGTCTTCTTCTTATTCTTCTTCTTTTCCAAAATGACATATGTTAGCTTCATTTTACCTAATTTGGCTCTAATATGCTAACTTAGAGCTTATATGCTTAGTTTCCTATATGTTAGCTCCAAAATAACTTATGTTAGCACAAAATGATCAAGTTTACATAATAAGCTTATAGTCTTCTTCTTACTCTTCTTGTTATCCAAAATGACATAGGTTAGCTTCATTTTACCTAAGTTGGCTCTAATATGCTAACTTAGAGCTTATATGCTTAGTTTCCTATAGGTTAGCTCCAAAATTACTTATGCTAGCACAAAATGATCAAGTTTACATAATAAGCTTATACTCTTCTTCTTATTCTTTTTCTAGTCTTCTTCTTCTTCTTCTCTTCTTCTTCTTCTTCTTCTAACTTCTTGTTTATCATTTTGCAGATTTGATTTAATTCACGAAAGCTTGCATGGGTGGAGTGCTTCTTTTCCATTTGTGTTTTTATTTTGTATCAATGTGAAACTTTTGTGAATTGATGGATAACGGTGTTGAATGAACATTGTGAAACTTTTGTAATATGTAACGATGGAACTATGTGATGGCTATGTATGTATATATGATGAAACTTGTGTGTTGGATATGATCTGGTGGACGCAGGTAACATCGTTACATATGGCCCCCTGTATGTAAGCTAAGCAGATCTGTGTTGTATGTTATCTCTAATATTTTGTAACCTGTGAAAATATCAGAAATGAAAAAATCCCTAATATTCATACTAGTGGCGCACCACACAAGACACTAATGGCGCACTGTGATAATCACACTAATGGCGCATCACCCACTGGTGTGCCATTAGAATGCCAAAGCACATGGGTACATATGGCCCCCTGGGAGGCATTCTAATGGCGCACTGAAGGCTATACTAATGGCGCACTACGTGGTGCGCCATTAGAACACTAGATACTAATGGCGCACCAGACGTGCGCCATTAGAATTTAATTCTAATGGTGTGATGCTAGTGGCGCACGAGTAGTGCGCCATTAGAAGGAAAAACTGGTGCGCCACTAGCATGCCTTTTCTTAGTAGTGTGGACTACCACATACGGATGTGTATGTAGACATATTTTAGAGTGTAGATTCACTCATTTTCTCCATATGTAGTTACTTGTTGAAATCTCTAAAAAGACAAATATTTAGGAATGGAGGGAGTAGAAAACAGAGTTGGTGATGATGGTGTGCGTGCCATCCTGCAATATAGGCCGTTGGATTTATATCTAACGGATAGGAAGAAAACTATGGCAATTTTGCAAAAATATACCCACACCCCTCTCCACGTTCGCAAATACGGCCTTCCCTCTTTCATCCTTTTCTCTCACAAGATAAACTACTCATACAAATGCATCTTGATGTTTCGTGCAACGCACGGGAATCTAGCTAGTTTCTTTTAAAATAGTTACTGTGATAATTGGGTTGAAGTGATATATTTGATGTCTACCCCGAATGATTTCAGATTCACTAGTAGTAACAAAGAAAACGTTGCCTTGCTAATTAACAGAAAACAGGGTGAAAACTATCACATGAGGCCGGTAAAAACGAGGCACACTGGGTTCAGCGTCATCGTCACTACAGCTGTCCGCGCACGAGAAGTCTACATATCGAGGGGGCTACTGAGCGAGGCACAGAGACACAATATTCGAGAGAGAAACCAATTGACAGATTACAAATAGATCGAGTTGTCACATTTTTGTTGTCATTGTTGGGGTGGGGGGAGGGGGAGGGAGATAAAGACGTATCGAGAGTGTGCGCAGTAGGCACAGAGGCACAACTAGCGTGTGTGTGTGTGTGTGTTTGAAAGAGGAGTAGATAGATTACTATCAAGATCGAGGTGCCTCCCTACTCCTTCGGTGTCGGGTAGTGTGTGTGTGTGTTTGAGAGAGAAGCCAGTCGATAGATTAGTATCAAGATCGAGGTGTCACCCTACTCTTTCGGTGTTGGGAAGTGTGTGTGTGTGTGGTTGTGTGGGTGTGGGTGTGTGTGTCGGGGGGGGGGCATGACACTTACATATCCCTACTCTTATAAAAAACAGAGTTGGTGATGATGGTGTTCCTGCCATCCTACAATATAGGCCATCCGATTTATACCCTAATAGGAAGGAAACTGTGGCAATTTTGCAAAAAGATACCCACACCTCTCTCCGCATTTGCAAATAAGGCAGTCCCTCGTTCATCCTTTTCTCCCACAAGATAAACTACTCATACAAATGCATCTTGATGTTCGGTGCAACGCATGGGCATCTTGCTAGTAGGGAGAAGGAGTTTGTGTGACACATATATGGCTATATTAAGGGATAGGTAGATAGCACTTGTGCGAGGCATACTTAAAGCATCACGAAGATAAAAAATTGTGTGCATGCAAGTGCCGGAAAAATGAAGCGAGAAACAATGTGTGTGTGTGTGTGAGACAGAGAGAGAGGGAGAGAGAGAGAGAGCGAAATCTCAAAACAAAAGGTGCTCTGCTGGAATCCCATTGTATGTATTCATATGGTTCCGAAACTCGAGTTAACCTTAGGCATATGTGTGAGGGACATTATTATACTTTGAGACATTGATGGCTGTGGGTGGGCGGAATTAAAGGGGTGGGCATGTTCGACAGAGAGAGCATGTGTGTTTTTGTGTGAGAGACTTGTAGGACAGGGTAGAAAGACGAATTATAACCTTGACGGAGGGAGAGAAATAGACGAAGTGCGCGTGTGTGATTCCGATGCCCACAGGGAAATGAGATATGTATGCGTGTGAGAGAGATTGCAGAATTCATTCACGTATCACTATCTGTCGGCATTCTGGGAACGGGGGTCCCCAGACTTGCCTGCCTGCGGCCCACGGCGTGGCTGGGCTGGCAGGTTCGTACATCCCATCTTCATCGACAAGACATTCAAGACCCTCGCGAGGGGCCAAGCCTTGCGGGGAGGATGACACAAGACCTCCTCAAGAGCGGCCTCGCCAGGCAGGCTCACGAGGGGCGGAGAGATCAAGGCAAGGTAAACCTCGCGAGGTCCTCGTGACGTGAGCCATGCCGATCGAGGCCAGGCGGGCGCCAGCGCGCACAGCGTCCTTGTTTCCTCTTTGGTGCTAAGGGGGCAAGCGCAGGCGCAGAGTACCGAGGCATCAAGCAAAGGTTTCCATATTGGTGCAATGAGACCAGGACCAGAAGGACGGCAAGACGGAGGTCACCATGGATCCCAAGACGGCCTCATCACCAGAGCCTTTTGCAGGCGAAGACCACCTTTTGTCAGGATAGCTTGTACTAGATGTCCCCTTTTGAATTGGCCGTTGTTGGCTCCCTTCCCGCTCAATATTTGGGGAGAGGACCAGGGCCTATATAAGTAGAACTAGCCACCACCATGAGGGGCATCGGATCGACACCATCACAAGTCGGCAGCTGATTCCGATCCTCGCACACACAAGATCACCAAACACAAGAACACCTCGACCTCAGGAGGATGTTCTTCCCTCTGTATTGTTCATCATTAGCCCAAGAGGCAATCCACCACCACCACACTAGAGTAGGGTATTACACCACAACGGTGGCCCGAACAAGTATAATTCTTGTGTCTTTCTGTGTTGAGAGTTCGTCGTGTTCGTCTGCGAGATCTAGAGAGCTAGGGCGTGGATCGATAGGGAGAAAACCTTCGCGCGCACCCTAGTGTTCGAACCTCAAGGGTATGCCGGAACCCCAGATCCGACATTTGGCGTGCCAGGCAGGGGTGCGCCGAAGCCTCTGTCCATCGCTCCGTGCTCCATCGTCTCCATGGCAAATGCGCGCCGCGCTCGTGCTGAGCGTCGGGCTAGCCTCGCCGCCCATGTTGCTCAGACAGCTCCCGTCGGTGGGCCACCTCGCCGCTCCCCGTCGCTCGGCGCCAACGGCGCCACCGACCCGGCGGGGAACGAGCAGCAAGCATCCTCGCTGCACCCATCGATGCGGCGGGACGGCCGCACCGCCACTCCATCGCTGACCCCGACCGGTTCTTCTTCCCATGCACGTCGCCCTCCCATGGACGCACGGGCCGTGCTCCTCATGGCGCACGAGCTCCTGCGCTACCGCCCAGTCGACGACCTCTACAAGGATTGGCTCGACCGCATCGCCGAGCTTGTCCGCGCTGCCAGGGGCTTTCCTGCGCTGTCCCTCTCTCCACCTCGCCCTCCGCCAGCTATGGGCGACATAGCTCACGGAGCGCCTCCACCACCTCAGCCCCAAGATGGCGCCCTGGCACCAAGACGCGCGGCTCGGCGACACGACCCGCTGCGTCCCGCACCTGCGCGACAAGAGAGAAGCTGTCAAGAAGTCCCTCGACCGCAACAAAACGCTTCGCCACTCCTCACGCCACCGTGCCAGGACCGGCTGCTGCAGCAAGTCCGTGCGACACCTGTAGCGGCAGGGCCCGGACCCCGTCAAGACCAAGCTCCACCCCAAGACGGGTCCCAGTGACCACGGCTGGCTGCCGCGCCTTCACCCCCAAGCTGCGCAGTGTCGCCTGGACGGGCAAGTTCAAGCCGGATCTGCCTCCTCGCTATGACGGCACCCCCGACCCCGAGGAGTTCCTGCAGCTCTATGAGCTGAGCATCAAAGCAGCCAACGGTGACGAGAAGCACTACAAAAAAAGACACATTCATGACATTTTGGGCCGAACGAAAAAATTTATGTCATACATATGACACTTCTATGACGATAATTGTGACAAAAACCCAGTATCATCATAGATGTGGTGGGCTCCTACTTCTATGACAAAAAATCATGACAGAAAATGGGCTTTTCTTCCTGGGCGGGCCGGAGACGCAGTTCCATGACATTCTTTGGGCCGTCCATGAAGGGAAAAACCGTGGTAGAAGCGAGGGCGAGGAAAATTTTGGGGAGTTCCCGGTTACGGTGGGAGGTAGGGGGCCGAGCGATGCGCGTTTCTCTCGTACACGTACGCGCGTGTGTGCGAGGCGTTGGCTCTAACTGAACCCGAGTGAGGCGTTGGGCTCTAACTGAACCCAAGCGATTGCACTACAGGCTACGCGTTACTGACCCCAAGCGGTCGGTCGATGGCTGTTAACTGAACCCGATCGAGCGATTCCTTCGCTACTACTGCTAACTGAAGCCGATCGATGCTACCTCTGGATGAACAGTGAGCATTGCGAGGGTGTTTGGATGAACAGTTCCCGGTGGGGGTGGATGAACAGGACCCTGTGGTGTTGCCTCTGGATGAACAGGACCCCGATCGATCAAGCCAGTTGGGGCTGGATGAACAGGACCCCGTGGAGGGTGGATGAACAGGACCACCCCGTGGAGGGCAGGATGAACAATAGATGGTGGAGGGCAGGATGAACAGTAGCCCGTGGAGAGGTGGTTGAACAGGAGCCTGTGGAGAGGGTTGGTTGAACAGTAGCCGGTGGAGTAGCGCACGGTGGAGGCTGGATGAATAGGAGCACGTGGATGAACAGTCGCAGGTGGAGGCTGGAGGAGGTCGACGGTGGATGAACAGTAGCTCATGGAGGCTGGAGGGGGTCGACGGTGAAGATGAACAGTATCTCGTGGAGTCCCGTTTTGTGGTACGCCACACCCCTCCCGATGAACAGGACCCCCGTTTCGACCGTAGAAGGTCCGTTTCATCCGTTTTGTGGTACGCCACACCCCTCCCGATGAACAGGACCCCCGTTTCGACCGTAGGAGGTCCATTTCCTCCGTTTTGCGGTACGCCAGACCCCTCCCGATCAACAGGACCCCGTTCCGAATGTAGGAGGTCCGTTTCCTCCATTGTGCGGTACGCCAGGCCTCGTTTCCATTGCCTGTTCCGTCCAAGCCCTCCCGATGAACACGACCATGCATTCTGTTTCGAACCAGCCGGTTGGCTCCCACGCGCTCCGTTGCCTCTTGATGAACACGACGCATTCCGTTGCCTCCCCATGAACACGACGCATTCTGTTGCCTCCCCATGAACACGACACATTCCGTTGCCTCCCCATGAACACGACGATGTCGCTATTTCTCCGTTCCGACCCAGCCATGTCAACGAGCCCTCGCCGTACGTATGCGCGAGTAGGCGTTCGAGACCCCGCCCGTATGTACACATACGTGGCCGTATTTTCTTTCTTGCACCCTAGCCGCCTCTACTTCGACACGTGCGCGCCTCTACATCCACCAGTATATATGTACGTACACGTTCGCGACCAGAATGACAACACTATGTACGCTTCGACCAGGTGGGTCCCGACTGTCAGGCACTTCCTTGCGTGCGAAGATGTAGCTGGTGGGTCCTAGCTGTCAGGGGGGTCGAAATACGGTGGCCCGTCTGGTGGGTCCCCGCTGTCAGGTGGAGGAATAATTATTTTGCACGTAATAAGGAGGCACTTCCTTGTTGCGGCCGTGGACGCAGCTGTCAGCCTCTCCACGTACTGTCCACGTCTGATGGAAGCCATTCCTTGACCATGTTGACCACGCCGCGCCGAGAGCACCAGGGCGGTGGACGACGGCGAGGCCTAGGAAGGGGACGACGCGGAGCCGGGGAAGACGCGGCAGTGGATTCCCACGCGTAGAGGAGTACGAGGGCACTGGTTCGCTGCGGTGTGAGGCTGCCATCGCCGCAGAGTAACAGGGGGTGTGGGTGAGTAGAGGGATGGCCTGGCCGGTGATGAGAGTAGTAGGGGGCGGTGAGGCCTCCGCCGCATCGCGGCCGGCCACGGGAGGTAGGAGCACGAGGCACGACCGGCGCTGGTTTGGGCGGCTGGAGCAAGAAGACCAGAGGTTGAAGAAGCACTACGGGCGTTGGATGGACATCGTACGGTCACTGGAGCTAGAATCATGCATATTGACTATGTTGACAAAGCCCTCCATCCCCGTCAACCTAGTAGGCCCACAAGTCAGCCTGCCACTATACTGGATCCCAGCTAACAGGGGGAGTATTCATTTTTTTGTGCGTAATAAGGAGGCACTTCCTTGCATGGGAAGATCTAGCTGGTGGGTCCGAGCTGTCAGCGGCGGTAACGTTTTTTTCGCGAAATACAGAGGCCCTTTCGGTGGTCCCTGATGTCAGGTGGAGGAATCATTATTTTGCGCGTAATAAGGAGGCATTTCCTTGCGTGCGGCCGTGGACCTAGCTGTCTGCCTCTCCACATACAGTCCACTTCAGATGCATGTCGGTCATTGACCATGTTGACCAGGCTGCGCCGAGAGCACCAGGGCGGTGGACGACGGCGAGGCCTAGGAAGGGAACGACACGGAGGTAGGGAAGACTCGGTAGTTGTTTCCCACGCGGAGGGTATACCAACAAATTCTCCACGCATAAAAATTAATGTAATTTAAAATCTTGAAATGAAAAAAAAAGATATTTGAAACTAATTGCCGGTTTGATGTGTTTTAAAAATGTATAGCCCATTTCTCATTACTGATGGGCCATTTTCTTGGCCAACCGAATGAAAGCTCTCCTCGTCTTGAAAGATTTGCAACCCAACAGGCCTGACAAAGCGACTTACTTGGCAAATCACAAAAAAACTGGGCTGTGGCCGTGGACCCAGCTGTCAGCCTCTCCATGTACAGTACTCTTCCGATGGAAGTCGTTCCTTGACCACGTTGACCACGCCACGCGAAGAGCACTGCGGCAGTGGATGACGGCAAGGCCTAGGAAGGGGACGACGCGGAGCCGGGGAAGACGCGGCAGTGGAAGCCCGAACGGAGAGGAGTACGAGGGTTCACTGGTTCGGCTGCGGTGTGAGGCTGCCGGCGCCGCAGGGCCTGGCCTGCAGTGGGAATAGTAGGGGGCGGTGAGGCCTCCGCGGCAGCACAGCCGGCCACGGGAGGCAGGAGCATGCGGCACGACCGGCGCTGCTTTGGGCGGCTGGAGCAAGAAGACCAGAGGTTGAAGAAGCACTACGGCCGTTGGATGGACATCGTACGGTCACTAGAGATAGAATCGTTCATATTGACTAAGTTGACAAAGCCATCTGTCCCCGTCAACTTTGTTGGCCCACAAGTCATCCTCCCACTATGGTGGGTCCCAGCTAGCAGGGGGGTATTCATTTTTTGTGCGTAATAAGGAGGCACTTCCTTGCGTGCGAAGATATAGCTGGTGGGTCCGACATGTCAGCGGGGGGAACGTTTTTTCGCGAAATACAGAGGCCCTTCCGGTGGGTCCCAGCTGTCAGGTGGAGGAATCATTATTTTGCGCGTACAGTCCATGGCCGATGGATGTCGTTCGTTGACCAAGTTGACCAGGCCGCGCCGAGAGCACCATGGCGGTGGACGACGGCGAGGCCTAGGAAGGGAACGACACGGAGCCGGGGAAGACTCGGCAATGGTTGCCCACACGATGGGGAGTACGAGGGTTTACTGGTCCGGCTGCCGTCACCGGAAAATAATAGGAGGTGTGGGTGAGTAGAGGAATGGCCTGGCCAGTAATGAAGTAGGGTGGCGTGGTGCGGCCTGTGCGGCAGCACAGCCGGCCACGGGAGGCGGGAGCAGGCAGTCCCACCGGAGCTGGTTTGGGCGGCTGGAGCAAGAAGATCAGATATTCAAGAAGCAGCACGGCCGTTGGATTAACATCCAACGGTCACTGCTGCTAGATTCGTTTGTGGACTAAGTTGACAAAGCCAAAGTACACGTCAACCTAGTAGACCCACAAGTCAGCCTCCAAATCCGTCCCAAACAGCATACAGCCCAAAATTTCTCGCCAGATTCAAATTAATTTTAAATCTAACTATACCTTAATTTAAATTCAATGAAATTTTACCCGCACAAACAATGAAATTTAAAATATCAAAATCCGAAAGAAAACAGTATTTTGGAACTAATTGTCTGTTTGCTATATTTTTTCATTTTACACCCCATTTATTATTATTTATAGCCCATTTCTTATTACTTATAGCCCATTTTCTGGGCAAAATGCATCCCTCCTCGTCTTGAAAGATTTCCGGCCTAGCAGGGCATAGAAAAGCAAGTAGGCCTACGTTGGTTATTCTACAAAAAACAAAATAGCTGGCTAGCAATTTTCAGAAAGGAAAAAAACTGGGCTGGTCATGTGCTAAACATATGAAATAAAAGCCTGGGCTAGACGGGCCACGGGTCTTGCACAACCCAGTTGATACCCTTCTCTGTCCTGAAAAAACAAAATTATTGCGCGCGCTGCTGGGTCCCTACTGTCATCCTCACCTTGTACAGTCATCTCCTTATTCCTCTCGGTTGTTGACCATGTTGACAACACAGGAGGGCGGCGCCGTGGTGAGCGAACCAAGGCGGAGGACGATGGTGAGTCCTCGGACAGGAACGAATAGGAGCCGGGGCAAATCACAGCCAGCCGTGGGAGGCGGGAGCAGGCGGTCCCGTCGGTGCTGGTTTGGCTTTGGCGGCTCGAGGAAGAAGAGACTGAAGAAACGCGACAGACGTTGAATGTCAATCCAACGGTCAAGGTTGGCACAATCGTTTGTTGACTAAGCGGACACCAAGTAGCATACTTATTATATATGGGAAGAAAACTGCGAGGAAAATGCGTTCGTCTGCTGTCCTCCTCAAAGGGAACGTTCGTCACATAAGTGACTAGTGATACGTCTCCAACGTATCTATAATTTTTGATTGCTCCATGCTATGTTATCTACTGTTTTGGGCAATATTGGGCTTTATTATCCACTTTTATATTATTTTTGGGACTAACCTATTAACCGGAGGCCCAGCCCAGAATTGCTATTTTTTTTGCCTATTTCAGTGTTTCGAAGAAAAGGAATATCAAACGGAGTCGAAACAGAACGAAATCAACTGGAGAAGTTATTTTTGGAAGGAAAGCTACCAGATGGACTTGGACCCCACATCAGGAGCATAGGGAGGTGCTCACGAGGGTGGGGGGCGCGCCCACCCCCCTAGGGCGCGCCCCCCTGCCTCATGGGGCCCCCGAAGCTCCACCGACGTACTTCCTGCACCCATATAACCTCATGTACCCTAAAACTTCCAGGGAGCACAATAGATCGGGAGTTCCGCCGCCAGAAGCCTCCGTAGCCACCGAAAACCAATATAGACCCGTTCCGGCACCCTGCCGGAGGGGGAATCCTTCTCCGGTGGCCATCTTCATCATCCCGGTGCTCTCCATGACGAGGAGGGAGTAGTTCTCCCTCGGGGCTAAGGGTATGTACCAGTAGCTATGTGTTTGATCTCTTTCTCTTATGTTCTTGATTTGGCACGATCTTGATGTATCACGAGCTTTGCTATTATAGTTGGATCTTATGTTTCTTCTCCCCCTCTACTCTCTTGTAATGGATTGAGTTTCCCCTTTGAAGTTATCTTATCGGATTGAGTCTTTAAAGATTTGAGAACACTTGATGTATGTCTTGCCGTGGATATCTGTGGTGACAATGGGATATCACGTGATTCACTTGATGTATGTTTTGGTGACCAACTTGCGGGTTCCGCCCATGAACCTATGCATAGGGGTTGGCTCATGTTTTCATCGTGATTCTTCGGTAAGAACTTTGGGGCACTCTTTGAGGTCCTTTGTGTTGGTTGAATAGATGAATCTGAGATTGTGTGATGCATATCGTATAATCATACCCACAGATACTTGAGGTGACATTGGAGTATCTAGGTGACATTAGGGTTTTGGTTGATTTGTGTCTTAAGGTGTTATTCTAGAAGGAACTCTAGGGCTGTTTGTGACACTTATAGGAATAGCCCAATGGATTGATTGGAAAGAATAACTTTGAGGCGGTTTCGTACCCTACCATAATCTCTTCGTTCGTTCTCTGCTATTAGTGACTTTGGAGTGACTCTTTGTTTCATGTTGAGGGATAGTTATATGATCCAATTATGTTATTATTGTTGAGAGTACTTGCACTAGTGAAAGTATGAACCCTAGGCCTTATTTCCACACATTGCAATACCGTTTGCGCTCACTTTTATCATTAGTCACCTTGCTATTTTTATAATTTCAGATTACAAATACCTTTATCTACTATCCATATACCACTTGTTTCACCATCTTTTCGCCAAACTAGTGCACCTATAAAATTTACCATTGTATTGGGTGTGTTCGGGACACAAGAGACTCTTTGTTATTTGGTTGCAGGGTTGCTTGAGAGAGACCATCTTCATCCTACACCTCCCACGGGTTGATAAACCTTAGGTCATCCACTTGAGGGAAATTTGCTACTGTCCTACAAACCTCTGCACTTGGAGGCCCAACAACGTCTACAAGAAGAAGGTTGTGTAGTAAACATCAAGCTATTTTCTGGCACCATTGCCAGGGAGGTGAGTGATTGAAGGTATATCTTTAGATCTTGCAATCGAGTCTTTTAGTTTCTTGTTTTATCACTAGTTTAGTTTATAAAAGAAAACTATAAAAAATGGAATTAAGTTTGTCTCATACGCTTAACCTTTTTAATATCTTTCGTGAGTATGATGGAAAGGATAATTGTGCTCAAGTGCTAGAAGAAGAAATCTATAAAATGTTTGGCACTAAATATTTGAATGATGAGCATGATTGCAATGTTGTTAGAATGAATTCCTTGAATATCCACGATGCTAATGATATGCAAAGCCACAAGTTGGGGATGCTACGTTTGATGAAGATGATATTTTTAGTCCCCCAAGTTTTGATGTGCAAATTTATTATGATGAGAGCATGCCTCCTATCTATGATGATTATTGTGATGACACTTATGCTTTAAAGAATAATGATAACCATGAAACTTGTCATCTTGGTCTTAATTTTCAATCACATGATAGTTATTTTGTTGAGTTTGCTCCCACTACTATTCATGAGAAGAATTTTGCTTATGTGGAGAGTAGTAAATTTTGCATGCTTGTAGATCATGAAAAGAATTCTTTAGGTGCTGGTTATATTGTTGAATTCATTCATGATGCTACTGAAAATTATTATGAGGGAGGAATTTATGCTTGTAGTAATTGCAATAATATTAAGTTTCCTCTCTATGTGCTTAAAGTTTTGAAGTTATGCTTGTTTTACCTTCCTATGCAAGTTGATTATTGTTCCCATAAGTTGTTTTCTCACAAAATCCCTATGCATAGGAAGTGGGTTAGACTTAAATGTGCTAGTCATATTCTTCATGACGCTCTCTTTATGTTTCAATTCTTATCTTTTATGTGAGCATCATTGAAATCATCATGCCTAGCTAGGGGCGTTAAACGATAGCGCTTCTGGGGAGGCAACCCAATTTTATTTTTGTTCCTTGCTTTTTGTTCCTGTTTAGTAATAAATAATTCATCTAGCCCCTGTTTATATGTGGTTTTATGCTTTTAATTAGTGTTTGTGCCAAGTAGAACCTTTGGGAAGACTTGGGGGAAGTCTTTATGATCATGCTGTAAAAAAACAGAAATTTTAGCGCTCACGAGAATTGCTGCCATTTTTTATTGGAGAGTGCTATTTAGTTAATTATTTTTGAATATTATTAATAGATAAATTCCTCATGTACAGCAATTTATTTTAGAATTTTTGGGGTTCCAGAAGTTTGTGTTAGTTACAGATTACTACAAACTGTTCTGTTTTTGACAGATTCTGTTTTCGATGTGTTGTTTGCTTATTTTGATGAATCTATGGCTAGTAAAATAGTTTATAAACCATATAGAAGTTGGAATACAGTAGGTTTAACACCAATATAAATAAAGAATGAGTTCATTACAGTACCTTGAATTAGTGTTTTCTTTTCTTTCGCTAACGGAGCTTACGAGTTTTCTGTTAAGTTTTGTGTTGTGAAGTTTTCAAGTTTTGGGTAAGGATTCGATGGACTATGGAATAAGGAGTGGCAAGAGCCTAAGCTTGGGGATGCCCAAGGCACCCCAAGGTAATATTCAAGGACAACCAAGAGCCTAATCTTGGGGATGCCCCGGAAGGCATCCCCTCTTTCGTCTTCGTTCATCGGTAACTTTACTTGGAGCTATATTTTTATTCGCCACATGATATGTGTTTTGCTTGGAGCGTCAATTTATTTTGTTAGTATTTTCTTGCTGTTATTTAGAACAATGTTTTGCATCTTTTATTTCAATAAAAGTGGCATTGATAGCCTTTACTATGCCTATGTTACAAGTATACATGTTGCTGTTTGAAAACAGAAAGTTTACCGCTGTTGCAATAATTCCCTAGAAAAGTCAGAATGTGATATAATGTTCAAACCTTTTTCATATTAAGCTCTGATAAATTTACTACAGTGGGAATGTTCTTTCATAATTTTTGGAGATAGGTAAGTTTGGATGTTGCTGCATTCTTTACAGACTGTCCTGTTTAGGCACATTGCTGTTATGTTTGCATTGTTTGCATATGTTTGCTTCTTTAATGATTCTATTTGAGGATAGGACTATTAAATATGCAGAGGCATTTAGTATGCAATGTTGAATATTAATTTTAGTGATTTGACACAGTAGAGTATGATTAGGTTTTTGCAATGGTTTATACTAACTTATCTCACGAGTCCTTGTTGAGTTTTGTGTGGATGAAGCTTTTGAGATTTAGGGAGACCGTGATATGAGAGGAATTAAGGAGACACAAAAGCTCAATCTTGGGGATGCCAAAGGCATCCCAAGATAATATTTCAAGAAGTCTCAAGCATCTAAGCTTGGGGATGCCCCGGTTGGCATCCCACCTTTCTTCTTCAACAACTATCGGTTAGTATCGGTTGATCCTAAGTTTTTGCTTCTTCACATGATGTTTGCTATTCTTAGAATGTCATTTTATTTTGCTTTTCTTGATGTTTGAATAGAATACCAAGATCTTAAATTATTAAATGTTAGAGAGTCTTCACATAGTTGCATAATTATCCGACTACTCATTGATCTTCACTTATATCTTCCGGAGTAGTTTGTCATTTGCTCTAGTGCTTCACTTATATCTTTTAGAGCACGGTGGTAGATTTGTTTTATAGAAACAATTGATCTCTAATGCTTCACTTAGATTATTTTGAGAATCTTAATAGCATGGTAATTTGCTTAAATAATCCTAATATGCTAGGTATACAAGAAGAAGAACAAAAATTCTCTTATGAGTGTGTTGAATACTACGAGAAGTTTGATACTTGATAATTGTTTTGAGATATGGAGATGGTGATATTAGAGTCATGCTAGTTGAGTAGTTGTGAATTTGAGAAATACTTGTGTTGAAGCTTGTGATTCCCGTAGCATGCACGTATGGTGAACCGTTATGTGATGAAGTCGGAGCATGGATTATTTATTGATTGTCTTCCTTATGAGTGGCGGTCGGGGACGAGCGATGGTCTTTTCCTACCAATCTATCCCCCTAGGAGCATGCGCGTAGTACTTTGTTTCGATAACTAATAGATTTTTGCAAGAAGTATGTGAGTTCTTTATGACTAATGTTGAGTCCATGGATTATACACACTCTCACCCTTCCACCATTGCTAGCCTCTCTAGTATCGCACCTTTCGCCGGTATCATACACCCACCATATACCTTCCTCAAAACAGCCACCATACCTACCTACTATGGCATTTCCATAGCCATTCCGAGATATATTGCCATGCAACTTTTCACCATTCCGTTTATTATGACACACTCCATCATTGCCATATTGCTTTGCATGATCATGTAGTTGACATTGTATTTGTGGCAAAGCCACCGTTCATAATCCTTTCATACATGTCACTCATGAGTCATTGCACATCCCGGTACACCTCCGGAGGCATTCATATAAGAGTCATATTTTGTTCTAAGTATCGAGTTGTAACTCTTGAGTTGTAAGAAAATAAAAGTGTGATGATCATCATTATAAGAGCATTGTCCCTGTGAGGAAAGGATGATGGAGACTATGATTCCCCCACAAGTCGGGATGAGACTCCGGTCGAAAATAAATAAATAAAAGAGGCCAAAGAAGCCCAAATAAAAAAGAAGAGAAAAGAGGCCATAAAAAAGAGAAGGCCCAAATAAAAAAATAAAAAATGAGAGAAAAAGAGAGAAGGGGCAATGCTACTATCCTTTTACCACACTTGTGCTTCAAAGTAGCACCATGATCTTCATGATAGAGAGTCTCCTATGTTGTCACTTTCATATACTAGTGGGAATCTTTCATTATAGAACTTGGCTTGTATATTCCAATGACGGGCTTCCTCAAAATGCCCTAGGTCTTCATGAGCAAGCGAGTTGGATGCACACCCACTAGTTTCTTTTGTTGAGCTTTCATACATTTATAGCTCTAGTGCATCTGTTTCATGGCAATCCCTACTCACTCACATTGATATCTATTGATGGGCATCTCCATAGCCCGTTGATATGCCTACTTGATGTGAGACTATCTTCTCATTTTTGTCTTCTCCGCAACCACCATTCTATTCCACCTATAGTGCTATGTCCATGGCTCACGCTCATGTATTGCGTGAGGATTGAAAAAGTTTGAGAACATCAAAAGTATGAAACAATTGCTTGGCTTTTCATCGGGGTTGTGCATGATTTAAATACTTTGTGTGGTGAAGATAGAGCATAGCCAGACTATATGATTTTGTAGGGATAACTTTCTTTGGCCATGTTATTTTGAGAAGACATAATTGCTTAGTTAGTATGCTTGAAGTATTATTATTTTTATGTCAATATAAACTTTTGTCTTGATTCTTTAGGATCTGAATATTCATGCCACAATTAAGAAGAAATACATTAAAATTATGCCAAGTAGCACTCTGCATCAAAAATTCTGTTTTTATCATTTACCTACTCGAGGACGAGCAGGAATTAAGCTTGGGGATGCTTGATACATCTCCAACGTATCTATAATTTTTGATTGCTTCATGCTATGTTATCTACTGTTTTGGGCAATATTGGGCTTTATTATCCACTTTTATATTATTTTTGGGACTAACCTATTAACTAGAGGCCCAGCCCAGAATTGCTGTTTTTTGCCTATTTTAGTGTTTCGAAGAAAAGGAATATCAAACGGAGTCGAAACGGAACGAAATCAACTGGAGAAGTTATTTTTGGAACGAAAGCTACCAGATGGACTTGGACCCCATGTCAGGAGCCAAGGGAGGTGCTCTCGAGGGTGGGGGGGGCGCGCCCACCCCCCTAGGGCGCGACCCCCTGCCTCGTGGGGCCCCCGAAGCTCCACCGACGTACTTCCTGCATCCATATATCTTCATGTACCCTAAAACTTCCAGGGAGCACAATAGATCGGGAGTTCTGCCGCCAGAAGCCTCCGTAGCCACCGAAAACCAATCTAGACCCGTTCCGGCACCCTGCCAGAGGGGGAATCCCTCTCCGGTGGCCATCTTCATCATCCCGGTGCTCTCCATGATGAGGAGGGAGTAGTTCTCCCTCGGGGCTGAGGGTATGTACCAGTAGCTATGTGTTTGATCTCTCTCTCTCTCGTGTTCTTGATTTGGCACGATCTTGATGTATTGCGAGCTTTGCTATTATAGTTGGATCTTATGTTTCTTCTCCCCCTCTACTCTCTTGCAATGGATTGAATTTCCCCTTTGAAGTTATCTTATCGGATTGAGTCTTTAAAGATTTGAGAACACTTGATGTATGTCTTGTCGTGGATATTTGTGGTGACAATGGTATATCACGTGATTCATTGATGTATGTTTTGGTGACCAACTTGCGAGTTCCGCCCATGAACCTATGCATTGGGGTTGGCACACGTTTTCGTCGTGATTCTCCGGTAGGAACTTTGGGGCACTCTTTGAGGTCCTTTGTGTTGGTTGAATAGATGAATCTGAGATTGTGTGATGCATATCGTATAATCTTACCCACGGATACTTGAGGTGACATTGGAATATCTAGGTGACATTAGGGTTTTGGTTGATTTGTGTCTTAAGGTGTTATTCTAGTACGAACTCTAGGGCTGTTTGTGACACTTATAGGAATATCCCAACGGATTGATTGGAAAGAATAACTTTGAGCTGGTTTCGTACCCTACCATAATCTCTTCGTTCGTTCTCCGCTATTAGTGACTTTGGAGTGACTCTTTGTTGCATGTTGAGGGATAGTTATATGATCCAATTATGTTATTATTGTTGAGAGGACTTGCACTAGTGAAAGTATGAACCCTAGGCCTTATTTCCACACATTGCAATACCGTTTACGCTCACTTTTATCATTAGTCACCTTGCTGTTTTTACAATTTCAGATTACAAATACCTTTATCTACTATCCATATACCACTTGTTTCACCATCTCTTCGCCGAACTAGTGCACCTATACAATTTACCATTGTATTGGGTGTGTTTGGGACACAAGAGACTCTTTGTTTTTTGGTTGCAGTGTTGCTTGAGAGAGACCATCTTCATCCTACGCCTCCCACGGATTGATAAACCTTAGGTCATCCACTTGAGGGAAATTTGCTACTGTCCTACAAACCTCTGCACTTGGAGGCCCAACAACGTCTACAAGAAGAAGGTTGTGTAGTAGACATCAACTAGCACCCTTGGTTTTCAACCGAGAGGTCTTGGGTTCGAGTCCCAGGAACTCTCAATTTTGTCCTCCTTCCTTCCTCGCAAAAAGGGAAAGAAAATCAAAGACTTGGGAAGGCGTACAGAACAAGCTAGTGTACCAGTAAAGAGACGTTGCCGAGTTTTAGAAAAAAGAAAGACGTGCTCCTGTAGCTGGTTCGAATCCAAACCTAGACTATGACTATATATGGTGCTATGCTACTCTGCAAGTAATGAAACTGACATATCCAACGTTCGCTTCTCCTCTTCTCTACTTACTCTACCTAGCATTAGAAGCTCTGGCCGCAGCAACCATGTCCGCTGGCTGCTCGTCCACCTGCTCTTCAGCAGGCAACAACCAGATATGCGCCAAGTAGCAACCCGTACCATCATCTGTGGGTCTCATCACACCCTCACCGGCAAGCGCACCGCAGCCGATTGCTCATCGCAACCCGCTGCCGTTGGTGTGGTGCCACTGCTGCAAATCACGCAGAGTCATCCATCGCGTCTCAACCACAATCCGCAACCCTGGCCGAGTCTTCTAAAAATGCCCGAATCATAGGGTAATAATATGTTTAAGTGTTGTTCTGCTGCTTTCAGTTGCTGATTTTTTAATAGTTTGGTTGATGATCTACCAATTTGATTCGTGTAGAAAAGGGAAGATTCATGTGATTTGTATTTTTGGGAAGTTGCTGATGTGGGGGAATGCAACTACGCTGATTATTTGGTTAGCCGAGGAATCCCAATACCAGCAGGTTGGGGTGTTGGACAAGTAACTGAAGGAACGACAGAAGAGGAAGATGCAAAGCAGAAGGTTAAAGATGTAGTTCCTCTGATCATGGCCAAGCAACAGCTGCTGAATGGCCTTGACAGCAATGAGGAGATGAAAGAGCTTGTGAAGATAATGGGCAAAATCGATGTGCTCTGTAGGATGATTGTCTCTTTATTTGCAGTGTATGTAGCACTCGTGATGTATTCAGTGGCTACGACATGAGCACTTTGCTGAAACTAGTAATGAATGAAACCTGTGTAGTAGGCTGGGCGTAGTGTTGTGAACATCTAATGATTTCTATTAACGGAAATCAGGGGGTATCCCCTTTTTCTCATATAAATAAATAAATAAATAGCAGAGGCCCTGCGGGTCAGCTTTGTTCTCATTCGAAGACGTCGAGCAAATTGCAGTCCAACAGCAAACCATGTCATCAAATTCAAGTTTCACAGCCAAATATGAGTACAACTAAACAACAATGTCATCATGTTTTAGTTTTCATACAATCACCAAACACAAATCAGCATACATAACAAGTGATGTTCTCACTACAAAATACTAAACAACATGTTCATCAGGTTTCAATTGTCATAGCAAACACAATTTCACATAGTAGATAAAAAACGTCTTTTGACAGGAAAATACGACAAAAGCAATGTAATCATCATCCTCAGCAGCAGCGTCAACATCTTTGCCATGTGTATCAGTCTGAATCATAATTCCCCACGGTGTCATCTTCTTCTTCGTCCTCAACGTCCTCGAACGTTGGCTTCTTCTTGATCAACTATTGTATGTCCATAGCACGACAGGCAATCTTTTCGCTGGCGTCATTGACGTGATGGTTCTCAAAGATATTAGGAACATCTATGTTATCTTGTACATCAGGAGCAGTGTAAGCATCATCTTGTTGTGCAACTTCATTAAACGAATTCCTCTGCTCAAACCTTTGCAATACTCTCCAGTCATCGCTACATGCAAATGTGTCTTCCAAGAAAAATATATGTGTTGCTTGATTTGCCAAAATAAAAGGCTCGTTGGTCTGGTACGCCGCCTTGACATTGATGGATTTGAAATAATCATCAGCTCTAGGTTTTGCGATCCTGGAAAACAGGTTATACCAACGACAGCACAACAGAACCACACACCGATGATCCTCGAAACTGGAGATATACTGCAACTGAATAATGTATGTTATGTTACCTGCTACGTCTTGAGCTTGCATTGGTTTTCCCCGAAGAGGAAGGGATGATGCAGCAGAGTAGCGTAAGTATTTCCCTCAGTTTTTGAGAACCAAGGTATCAATCCAGTAGGAGGCAACGCTCAAGTCCCTCGTACCTGCACAAAACGATAGCTACTCGCAACCAACGCGATTAGGGGTTGTCAATCCCTTCACGGTCACTTACGAGAGTGAGATCTGATACATATAATATTTTTGGTGTTTTTGATATAAAGATGCAAAGTAAAAAGTAAAAGCAAAATAAAAATCAAAGCAAGATTAAAGTGATGGGGATTGATATGATAAGAATAGACCCGGGGGCCATAGGTTTAAATAGTGGCTTCTCTCAAGAGCATAAGTATTCTACGGTGGGTGAACAAATTACTGTTGAGCAATTGACAAAATTGAGCATAGTTATGAGAATATCTAGGCATGATCATGTATATAGGCATCACGTCCGTGACACGTAGAACGAAACGATTCTGCATCTACTACTATTACTCCACTCATCGACCGCTATCCAGCATGTATCTACAGTATTAAGTTAAAAACAGAGTAACGCCTTAAGCAAGATGACATGATGTAGAGAGATAAATTCATGCAATATGAAATAAACCCCATCTTGTTATCCTCGATGGCAACAATGCAATACATGCCTTGCTACCCCTTCTGTCACTGGGAAAGGACACCACAAGATCGAACCCAAAGCTAAGCACTTCTCCCATGGCAAGAACTACCAATCTAGTTGGCCAAACCAAACGGATAATTCAAAGAGACTTGCAAAGATAATCAATCATACATAAAAGAATTCAGAGAAGATTCAAATATTATTCATAGGTAGACTTGATCATAAACCCACAATTCATCGATCTCAACAAACACAGCGCAAAAAGAAGATTACATCGAATAGATCTCCACAAGAGAGGGCGAGAACTTTGTATTGAGATTCAAAGAGAGAGAAGAAGCCATCTAGCTACTAACTATGGGCCCGAAGGTCTAAGGTAAACTACTCACACTTCATCGGAGGGGCTATGATGATGTAGAAGCCCTCCGTGATGACGGCCCTCTTCCGGCGGAGCTCCGGAACAGGCCCCAAGATGGGATCTCGTGGATACAGAAAGTTGCGGCGGTGGAATTAGGTTTTTGGCTCCTGTTCTGATCGTTTGGGGTACGTAGGTATATATAGGAGGAAGGAGTACATCGGTGGAGCACCGAGGGGCCCACGAGGCAGGGGGGCGCGCCCTAGGGGGGCGCACCCCCACCCTCATGACCTCCTCTTTGATCCCTTGCAGTAGGGTCCAAGTCTCCTGGGCACGTTCGGTGAGAAAATCACGTTCCCGAAGATTTTATTCCGTTTGGACTCCGTTTGATATTCTGTTTCTCCAAAACACTGAAATAGGCAAAAACATAAATTCTGGGTTGGGCCTCCGGTTAATAGGTTAGTCCCAAAAATAATATAAAAGTGTAAAATAAAGCCCAATATAGTCCAAAACAGTAGATAATATAGCATGGAGCAATCAAAAATTATAGATACATTGGAGACGTATCAGGCATCCCCAAGCTTAATTCCTGCTCGTCCTCGAGTAGGTAAATGATAAAAAGAGAATTTTTGATGTGGAGTGCTACTTGGCATAATTTCAATGCAAATCTTCTTAATTGTGGTATGAATATTCAGATTAGACAGATTCAAGACAAAAGTTTATATTGACATAAAAATAATAATACTTCAAGCATACTAACAAAGCAATTATGTCTTCTCAAAATAACATGGCCAAAGAAAGTTATCCCTACAAAATCATATAGTCTGGCTATGCTCTATCTTCACCACACAAAATATTTAAATCATGCACAACCCCGATGACAAGCCAAGCAATTGTTTCATACTCTAACTTTTTCAAAAAAAAATTCAATCTTCACGCAACACATGAGCGTGAGGCATGGACATAGCACTATAGGTGGAATAGAATGGTGGTTGTGGAGAAGACAAAAAGGAGAAGATAGTCTCACATCAACTAGGCGTATCAATGGGCTATGGAGATGCCCATCAATAGATATCAATGTGAGTGAGTAGGGATTGCCATGCAACGGATGCACTGGAGCTATAAATGTATGAAAGCTCAACAAAATAAACTAGTGGGTGTGCATCCAACTTGCTTGCTCACGAAGACCTAGGGCAATTTGAGGAAGCCCATCATTGGAATATACAAGCCTAGTTCTATAATGTAAAATTCCCACTAGTATATGAAAGTGACAACATATGAAACTCTCTATATGAAGAACATGGTGCTACTTTGAAGCACAATATATGAGACTCGCTATATCATGGTGCTACTTTGAAGCACAAGTGTGGAAAAAGGATAGTAGCATTTCCCCTTTTTATTTATTTCCCTTTTTTTTGGCCTTCTTTTTTTTCTTTGGCCTTTTTTTATTTGGGACAATGCTCTATTAAATGCTAATAATCACACTTCTATTTATTTAAAACTCAATGATTATAACTCGATACTAAAACAAAGTATGACTCGATATGGATGCCTCCGGTGGTGTACCGGGATATGTAATGAATCAAGAGTGAAAAGTATGAAAAAATATGAACAGTGGCTTTGCCACAAATACTATGTCAACTACATGAGCATGCTAAGCAATATGACAATGATGAATGTGTCATGATGAACTAGATGGTGGAAAGTTGCATGGCAATATATCTCGGAATGGCTATGGAAATGCCATAATAGGTAGGTATGGTGGCTGTTTTGAGGAAGGTATATGGTAGGTGTATGATACCGGCGAATGGTGTGCGGTATTAGAGAGGCTAGCAAAGGTGGAAGGGTGAGAGTGCGTATGATCCATGGACTCAACATTAGTCATAAAGAACTCATATACTTATTGCAAAAATCTAGAAGTTATCAAAGCAAAGTACTACGCGCATGCTCCTAGGCGGATAGATTGGTAGGAAAAGACCATCGCTCCTCCCCGACCGCCACTCATAAGGAAGACAATCAATAAATAAATCATGCTCCGACTTCATCACATAACGGTTCACCATACGTGCATGCTACGGGAATCACAAACTTCAACACAAGTATTCTTTAAATTCACAACTACTCAACTAGCATGACTTTAATATTATCACCTCCATATCTCAAAACAATTGTCACGCTTCAATCTTTTCTTAGTATTCACCACACTCAAAAGAAAGTTTCACAAATCTTGAATACCAAGCATATCATTATTAAGCAAATTACCATGCTATTAAGAGACTCTAAAAATAATTTAAGTGAAGCATGAGAGATCAATAGTTTCTTTAAAACAAATCCACCATCGTGCTCTAAAAGATCTAAGTGAAGCACATAGAGCAAAATTACTTAGCTCAAAAGATATAAGTGAAGCATATAGAGTATTCTATCAAATTTTAATTCATGTATGGCTATCTCAAAAGGTGTGTACAACAAGGATGATTGTGGCATACTAACAAACAAAGACACAAATAATACAAGACGCTCCAAGCAAAACACATATCATGTTGGTGAATAAAAATATAGCTCCAAGTAAATTACCGATGGAAGTGGACGAAAAGAGGGGATGCCTTCCGGGGCATCCCCAAGCTTTGACTTTTTGGTGTCATTGGATTATATTGGGGGTGCCATGGGCATACCCAAGCTTAGGATCTTTCCACTCCTTGTTCCATAATCCATCACAAGAATTCACCCAAAACTTGAAAACTTCACAACACAAAACTCAAAATAGAAAACTCGTGAGCTCCGTTAGCGAAAGAAAACAAAAGACCACTTCAAGGTACTGTAATGAACTCATTATTTATTTATATTGGTGTTAAACCTACTGTATTCCAACTTCTATATGGATTATAAACTATTTTACTAGCCATAGATTCATCAAAATAAGCAAACAACACACGAAAAACAGAATCTGTCAAAAACAGAACAGTCTGTAGTAATCTGTAGCTAGCGCAAGATCTGGAACCCCAAAAATTCTAAAATAAAATGCTGAACGTGGTGAATTTATCTATTAATCATCTGCAAAAATAATTAACTAAATAGCACTCTTCAAAGAAAAATGACAGCAGTTCTCGTGAGCGCTAAAGTTTCTGTTTTTTACAGCAAGTTCAACAAGCCCCAAGTCTTCTCAACGGTTCTACTTGGCACAAACACTAATTAAACACAAAAAACACAACCAAAACAGAGGCTAGATAATTTATTTATTACTAAATAGGAGCAAAAAGAAAGGAATAAAAATAAAATTGGGTTGCCTCCCAACAAGCGCTATTGTTTAACGCCCCTAGCTAGGCATAAAAGCGAGGATAGATCTAGGTATTGCCATCTTTGGTAGGCAATCCAAAAGTGGCTCTCATGATAGTTTCATATGGTAATTTTATTTTCTTTCTTGGAGAGTGTTCCATGCCCTTTTTAATGGAAATTGGAATCTAATATTCCCTTCCTTCATATCAATAATCGCACAAACCGTTCTAAGGAAAGGTCTACCAAGAATAATAGGGCAAGAAGGATTGCAATCTATATCAAGAACAATGAAATCTACGGGCACATAATTCCTATTTGCAACAATAAGAACATCATTAATTCTTCCCATAGGTTTCTTTATAGTGGAATCCGCAAGATGCAAGTTTAGAGAGCAATCATCAAAATCGCGGAAATCTAGTAAATCACACAAAGTCTAGGGAATAGTAGAAACACTAGCACCCAAATCACACAAAGCATAAAACTCATGATATTTAATTTTAATTTTAATAGTTGGTTCCCACTCATCATAGAGTTTTCTAGGGATAGAAACTTTCAACTCAAATTTTTCTTCATAATATTGCATCAAGGCATCAACAATATGTTCAGTAAAGGCTTTATTTCGACTATAAGCATGTGGAGAATTTAGCACGGATTGCAACAAGGAAATACAATCAATTAAAGAGCAACTTTTATAATTAAATTCCTTGAAATCCAGTATAGTGGGTTTAGCAACATCTACATTTTTATTTCTTTCAATCCCACTTTCACCAATTTCATCATTAAGATCTAAATACTCCGAATTTTTAGAACGCCTTCTAGGTAAAGGAAGATCATATTTAGTTTCATCAAGATTCATATTGCAAAACAAAGATTTAATAGGGGACACATCAATAACTTTTAGATCTTCATCTTGATTTTCATAGGAATTGGAAGAACACGCTTTAATAAAGGCATCTTTGGAAGCACGCATCCTAGCGGTTCTTTCGTTACACTCATCAATCAAAATTCTCATGGCTTTTAGAGACTCATTGATATCATGCTTAGGTGGAATAGATCTAAGTTTCAAATAATCAACATCAAGAGCAATTCTATCAACGTTCCTAGCCAAATCATCAATCTTAAGCAATTTTTCTTCAATCATAGCATTAAAATTCTTTTGCGAAGAAATAAATTCTTTAATATTAGATTCAAAATCAGAGGGCATCTTATTATAATTTCCATAAGAGTTGTTGTAGGAATTCCCATAATTATTAGAAGGATTACTAGGATATGGCCTAGGATTAAAATTCCCTCTATAAGCGTTGTTACCAAAATTATTCCTACCAACAAAATTCATATCCATAGATTCATTGTTATTCTCAATCAAAGTAGACAAAGGAATATCATTAGGATCAGAAGAAACACTCTTAGTAGTAAATAATTTCATAAGTTCATCCATCTTTCCACTCAACACATTAATTTCTTCTATCGCATGAACTTTTTTATTAGATGATCTTTCAATGTGCCATTGAGAATAATTAACCATAATATTATCTAGGATTTTAGTAGCATCTCCTAAAGTGATTTCCATAAAAGTGCCAACCACGGCCGAATCTAAAAGATTTCTAGAAGCAAAATTCAATTCGGCATAAAAATTCTGTATAATCATCCACAAATTCAAACCATGAGTAGGGCAATTATGTATCATTAATTTCATTCTCTCCCAAGCTTGTGCAACATGTTCATGATCAAGTTGTTTAAAGTTCATAATATCGTTTCTAAGAGAGATGATCTTAGCGGGAGGAAAATACTTAGAGATAAAAGCATCTTTGCACTTGTTCCATGAATCAATACTATTTTTAGGCAAAAATGAAAACCAAGCTTTAGCACGATCTCTAAGAGAAAAAGGAAATAGCTTCAATTTAACGACATCATTATCAACATCTTTTTCTTTGCATATCACATAAATCAACAAAGCTATTCAGATGAGTAGCGGCTTCTTCACTGGGAAGGCCAGCAAATTGATCTTTCATAACAAGATTCAACAAAGCAGTATTAATTTCACAGGATTCAGCATCGGTAAGAGAAGCAATCGGAGTGCTAAGGAAATCATTATTATTGGTATTGGTGAAGTCACACAATTTAGTATTATCTTGAGCCATCGCGACAAACAAGCAAACTAACACACGAGCAAACAAGAGCAAACGGGCAAAAGAGGCAAACAGAGAAGGAGGATAGAGAGAGAGGGCGAATAAAACGGCAAGGGTGAAGTGGGGGAGAGGAAAACGAGAGGCAAATGGCAAATAATGTAATGCGAGAGATAGGGATTGCGATGGGTACTTGGTATTTTGACTTTTTGCGTAGACTCCCCGGCAACGGTGCCACAAATCCTTCTTGCTACATCTTGAGCTTGCGTTGGTTTTCCCGGAAGAGGAAGGGATGATGCAGCAGAGTAGCGTAAGTATTTCCCTCAGTTTTTGAGTACCAAGGTATCAATCCAGTATGAGGCCATACTCAAGTCCCTCGTACCTGCACAAAACGATAGCTACTCGCAACCAACGCGATTAGGGGTTGTCAATCCCTTCACGGTCACTTACGAGAGTGAGATATGATAGATATAATATTTTTGGTATTTTTATATAAAGATGCAAAGTAAAAAGTAAAAGCAAAGTAAAAAAGCAAAGCAAGATTAAAGTGATGGAGATTGATATGATGAGAATAGACCCGGGGCCATAGGTTTCACTAGTGGCTTCTCTCAAGAGCATAAGTATTCTACGGTGGGTGAACAAATTACTGTTGAGCAATTGACAGAACTGAGCATAGTTATGAGAATATCTAGGCATGATCATGTATATAGGCATCACGTCCGTGACAAGTAGACCGAAACGATTCTGCATCTACTACTATTACTCCACTCATCGACCGCTATCCAGCACGCATCTAGAGTATTAAGTTAAAAATAGAGTAACGCCTTAAGCAAGATGACATGATATAGAGAGATAAATTCATGCAATATAAAATAAACCCCATCTTGTTATCCTCGATGGCAACGATGCAATATGTGCCTTGCTGCCCCTTCTGTCACTGGGAAAGGACACTGCAAGATCGAACCCAAAGCTAAGAACTTCTCCCATGGCAAGAACTACCAATCTAGTTGGCCAAACCAAACGGATAATTCGAAGTGACTTGCAAAGATAACCAATCATACATAAAAGAATTTAGAGAAGATTCAAATATTATTCATAGATAGACTTGATCATAAACCCACAATTCATCAATCTCAACAAACACACTGCAAAAACAAGATTACATCGAATAGATCTCCACAAGAGAGGGGGAAAACTTTGTATTGAGATTCAAAGAGAGAGAAGAAGCCATCTAGCTACTAAATATGGACCCGAAGGTCTGAGGTAAACTACTCACACTTCATCGGAGGGGCTATGATGATGTAGAAGCCCTTCGTGATGACGGCCCTCTTCCGGCGGAACTCCGGAACAGGCCCCAAGATGGGATCTCGTGGATACAGAAAGTTGCAGCGGTGGAATTAGGTTTTTGGCTCCCGTTCTGATCATTTGGGGGTACGTAGGTATATATAGGAGGAAGGAGTACGTCGGTGGAGCACCGAGGGGCCTGTCGTGGTTCTAAGCCTGACAGTAGAGTGGGGGTAGGTATGGAGAGGCAAGGTCCTAGCTATGGAGAGGTTGTAAGCACAAAGGATGTACGAGTTCAGGCCCTTCTCGGAAGAAGTAACAGCCCTACGTCTCGGAGCCCGGAGGCGGTCGAGTGGATTATCAATGTATGGATTACAAGGTGCCGAACCCTTCTGCCTGTGGAGGGGGGTGGCTTATATAGAGTGCGCCAGGACCCCAGCCAGCCCACGCAGGAGAGGGTTTAAGGTGAGTTAAGTCTGGGGCGTTACTGGTAACGCCCCACATAAAGTGCCTTTACTATCATAAAGTCTACTTAATTACAGGCCGTTGCGGTGCAGAATGCCTCTTGACCTCCTGGTGGTCGAGTGAGTCTTCGTGGTCGAGTCCTTCAGGCCAGTCGAGTGAATCCTCGTTGGTCGACTGGAAGGCGACCTCTTCTAGGGATGTCCTAGGGTAAGTTACTTGGAACAGGTCCATGACCCTACCCTAGGTACATAACCCCATCATTAGCCCCCGAATGGATTGAGGCTTCGAGTGAAGAAGGAGTTGATGTCGTTTCCGATTAACCTTTGCGCTCTAGTTGTGCGCTGTTCTGGATAAAAGAATCTCTTCGTTGACAGGGAGCAATTTGTCTTCGGTCGACTCGATCCATTCTATTTTTGCGTCGAGTGATCTTTCGAGCTTCGACGATCTCCGAGCGACGGATCGCCGGAAACACCGCGTCTGACAGACTGATTTGTTGCTCGCAGATTCCGCGGGGTGCGAAATTTGGGGGCGCGCGCGAAGCGGGGCAGACCGCGGCGTTCGGATGGGACGGGGCATAGCCGCCTCGATCTCCGCGCCGCCTTTTTCGCCACGTATCCAGTCCTCATAACTGCTCCCAGATATGATTAGATCGACCGGGCCCACATGTCAGCCACTCGGAAGGGACCTTATAAACATGCCCGGCGAGGATTTCTGTGCTGCGCCTCAGCATTCTCCCTCTCTCCCTCTGCTTCCTTCCTCCCTGCTCAGCGTGCCCGCTCTCGCCCCCGCACCGCTTCCCTTCGTGCATCTCACCGGCGACCATGGCCAAGGAGAAGACGGCGGCGCTGGAGCGTGCCAAGAAGGCGTCGGCATCGGAGAAGGCGAAGGGGAGATCCACCAGCCGCAGAGGGTCCTCGTCCAGATCCCGCCTGCCGAAAGGCTGGGTCCAAGGAGACTGGATCCAGTCGACCATCACGGAGACGGACCTCCTCGACATGGCCAACAAGGGCTTGATCCCTCACGGAGCTGCGAGGTTGCCGGGGAAGGAGTGGCAGCCACAGCCAGAAGAGGGTGAGTGTGTGCTTCTGGCCACTCATGTTGATCGTGGGTTTTCCTTGCCGCCAAGCATTTTCTTCCGTGGCTTCTTGAATTTCTTTGGAGCGCAGCTCCACCACTTTACCCCAAACTCCATTGCCTATCTTGCTGCATTCGTGTCCATGTGTGAGGGTTTCTTGGGCTGTCGACCGCACTGGGGTTTGTTCAAACGTATCTTCACGTGTCGCTCTCAGACCGTGAAGAAGGCGAGCCCAGGTGATGAGAAGACCCGAGTCGTCCAAATGTGTGGGGGCCTGGGGATTCAGGTGAGGAACAATAGCACCTTCCCGCCCATGTCCTTTCCCGAGTCCGTCAGAGGCTAGCAGTCGACTTGGTTCTACTGTCAGGTCCAGTCGACGCCAGGGCAGTCGAGTGGACTCCCTCCGTTTACCATGGACCGAGTGAACAAGCCCTCCCCTCTGAAGCTGATTCCGGAGGAGAAAGCCGACGTGAAGATGTTGATGGAGCGCGTGGTGCAGTTGGTCCGGGAGGGGGTGACGGGCATGGATCTTCTGGAGGTCTTCCTCAGGCGTCGCATCCAACCCCTTCAATTCCGGAGCCACTGCATGTGGTTGTACTGTGGGCCCGAAGACGAGACTAGAGTCCATCCAGAAGAAGTCGACGATGCCACTTTGGAAAGATGGATGGTAGCCGTTACCGGAAACAGGGACAACCCGCGCGGAGCCAGAAGGATTCCTCCACTCGACCACAACAGCGACCCAAACAAGGTACACTTGCTCTGCTTTCCATTGTGTCCTTGTCGTATTCATTTCTGCTAACCCTGTCGACTGGTCGACTGATCCTTGTTTGGGCATCTGCTAGGCCTTCACCGAGTTGTACTCGATGCCCAATGGGGCACAAGCTTCGACTAAGGAAGGCGAGGCGAGCGGGGGCGAGGCGAGTGGGGGCGAGAGCCAGGAAGAGGAGGAATGGGACTCGGATGCTGCAGGAGATGATGACGACGATGATGATGATGAAGGTGATGAAGATGACATCGAGGACGAGGAAGAAGAGGAGGAGGAGGTCGTTCCACCGCGCTCAGAAAGGCGGTCGAAGCTTGTCCACGACCCTTCGACCGAACGTGGTAAGGGGGTTGCGACCGCCACTCAGTCGACCAAGCGCCCTCGGACCACCTCTCCGGCGCCGACTGAAAAGGCGCCGAAGCAGCCCAGGGCGGCCTCATCGAAGCCGACCAAGCTCCTGCCGAAGATGAAGGTGTCCATCCCCACCATATCAGGGTAATTGTGTTGCTCATATTTTCTTATTCTGTGCGAACTTTATCTCTGGTCGACGCTGAGGTTAGTCGACTGATCCTTTGGAGTTGCAGTGCTGCTACTTCTGAGACCTCGGCCCGGGCCGATGACCACGAGATGGAGGATGCAGCAACTTCGAATCCAGGTACTGTGTTCTTAATACCATTCCTAGTCGACTGACTCGCGATCTCTGATCCTGGTCCTTCTCCGCAGCTCCACCCAACACTGTTATCGATCTTCCTGATGATGATGAGGATGAAGAGCCGTTGAAGCACAGGAGGAGTCGGAAAGCGTCCGCCAGTAAGGTGCCTCAGGATGTGCCGGCGCCTGAAATTCTGACTGTGGAGGAAGAGAACACCACTCGACACACGGTGACCTTCGCGAATCCACTGACGAGTGCTCAGCAGCCTTCCCTCTTCATGACGCACCACGTCCCGGAGGACCAAGCTGGCGCAGCGAAGGAGGCGATACGCCAGGCGGGACTCATGATGGAGTAGCTGAAGACCATCCGGGACGCGAGCCAGGCAGCTTATGACGCCAGTTCTGCCCTCCAAAGCAATGTCCAGGTCAGTCGACCGCTGTTTGTTCTGTTGGATATGCTACCAAAAACTTTTCTTTTCCGGAATTTATATTAGTCACCCACTGGGTGTGTCGAATAAACTCCGTGTTAGTGGGGGCACGCTGAGTGCACCCGCTGGGTGTAGTCCCCAAGGCTAAGGTCGACTGCTGGCAGTCGGCCTTAGGCTTTATGATGTCAATCTTTTTGTCAGTCGACTGGTCGACTGGATTTCGCAAACCGGTGGGGGCACGCTGAGTGCACCCACTGGGTGTAGTCCCCAAGGCTAAGGTCGACTGCTGGCAGTCGGCCTTAGGCTTTATGATGTCAATCTTTCTGTCAGTCGACTGGTCGACTGGATTTTGCAAACCGGTGGGGGCACGCTGAGTGCACCCACTGGGTGTAGTCCCCAAGGCTAAGGTCGAATGCTTGTATTCGGCTGTAGTCTTAGAAACGTGTGTTTTTCCCTTTTTCACTCGGAAGTGAGTTACATTTGACGTTTAGTCGATTGGTTCTTCGCAGAACTCCTGTGATCTTGTGGCTCGCTACTCAGAGCTGGAACAAAAACATACTCAAGTCGAGCTGAGCTTGAAGCTGGTTCAGGAGAAGCTGACAAAGGCAAAGGAGGAGACCGAAGGTATGTTTGGTGAGACCCTGACGACTGCTTTTCCCCTTGCTTGTTTCAGCACCTGATCTTGCTGTAACTTGCAGGCAAGGTAAGGGAGGCCGAGCAGAAGAAAGACCTTGAGCTAGCTGAGAAGATCAAGCTTGCTGACGAGAAGTTAGCTTCAGTCACCAAGCTCGAACAAGACAATACCAATCTGAAAGCTGCTCTTGGGATTGCCAACAAGGAGGTCAGTCGACTGAAAACTGACAAAGCTGCCCTGACCGACCGAGTCAGCAAATTGACTGAGAAGAAAACTGAACTGGAGGCCTTCCTGAGTGGCCTTGCCAAGAAGCTGTTTCTTATGCTTGAAGGTAAACCTCCATGTTTGGCAAATATTTCCAATTGTGGCTTTTTCCATTCGACTATCCCCTTGACTTAGCGATCACCCTTGCAGAATTTTGTCAAAACTTTGAAGAAGAAACTAGCCGACTGGAGCCAAACCTTGACCCCGTCAATTCTCCGGTGAACGACGAAGTTGCCATGGATGTTTTCCGACTGGAGTCTCGTGTTGCAGCTGTCGTGGACTATCTCGCAAGGCTGAAGGCCGCCACGTCTCGCATCGACTCGACGCTCTGGCCTGAGGAGACACTTCAGAATGACCTTGAGTCGCTGATGGCCCGCTTGAACACGATCCCTGGTCGAGTGCAGGAGTGGAAGAAGTCCTCGGCTCGGTGTGGTGCAGATGTCGCTCTGTGTCTGGCCCGAGTCCACTGCAAAGATGCGCGAGAAGAGAAGCTGGCGGCCCTTCGGGTGGCCAATACCAAGAAGCACGACTTCAGATCCGTTATGGAAACTTTCCTTGCAGCTGCCACTCGGATCGCCGACGGGATTGACCTTGATGAATTTGTTGCACCTTCCAGCCCTCCACAGGAGGGGTAAAAAACTTCTTCTGGCTCGACGCTTTAAATTTGCCTCGGTATGCCGAGTGGAATTGTAACCGACAAACCTTAACAGGCTTGACGCCTGAGCACTTTCGGTTCCTTTAGATATCGATTCAAACTTGAATTTGGCGCTTGAATACGATTGCCTTCGGCTCGGAATGTCTTTTGCAGGTTCAAAGCAAGGTGCCTGTGCTGCAATCGACTTATTCTTTAGTCCACTTAGACGAGCATTGGGCTGCAGCTAAGCCCCCGACTGAGAGGGTTGCTCTTCACTCGGTAGGATTTTTGTAACTTAGGCGAGCACAGGGCCGCAGCTAAGCCCCCGAGTGAGAGGATTGCTCTTCACTTGGTAGGATTTTCACAACTTAGGCGAGTGCTTGGACTGCAGCTAAGCCTCCGAGTGAGAGGGTTGCTCTACCACTCGGTAGGATTTTTATAACTTAGGCGAGCACGAGGCTGCAGCTAAGCCTCCGAGTGGAAGGCTGGCTTACCACTCGATAGGATTTTTACAACTTAGGCGAGTGCAGGGCTGCAGCTAAGCCTCCGAGTGGAAGGCTGGCTTTCCACTCGGTAGGATTTTCACAACTTAGGCGAGTGCTTGGACTGCAGCTAAGCCCCCGAGTGAGAGGGTTGCTCTTCACTCGGTAGGATTTTTATAACTTAGGCGAGCGCGAGGTCGCAGCTAAGCCTCCGAGTGGAAGGCTGGC
>NC_041388.1:173503370-173514733 GCF_002162155.2 Triticum dicoccoides
CTCGGTAGGATTTTGATAAACTTAGGCGAGTCCTTGGACTGCAGCTAAGCCTCCGAGTGAGAGGATCGCTCTTCACTCGGTAGGATTTTCACAACTTAGGCGAGTGCTTGGACTGCAGCTAAGCCCCCGAGTGGAAGGCTGGCTTACCACTCGGTAGGATTTTGATAAACTTAGGCGAGTCCTTGGACTGCAGCTAAGCCTCCGAGTGGAAGGCTGGCTTACCACTCGGTAGGATTTTGATAAACTTAGGCGAAACGGATTCGCAGCTAAGCCTCCGAGTGAGAGTCTGGCTCACCACTCGGTAGGATTTTTACAAACTTAGGCGAAACGGATTCGCGGCTAAGTCACCCACTGAGGGGGAGTTTTTATGTGGACAAAAATAAAAAGTGGTGACACTATTATTTCCAAACCCATGAACTACAGAAGTACTTTATTGCAACTCATCCGAGTGATAAAACTTAAGTGTAAAATGGGCGGAGTAGCTCCGCGTTCCAAGCTCGGGGCTCGTCGATATTATGCTCGACGTTGTAAAGACGGTACGCCCCGTTGTGGAGAACCTTGGTGACGATGAAGGGACCTTCCCAAGAAGGAGCAAGCTTGTGTGGTTTGTGCTGATCCACTCGGAGAACCAAATCCCCTTCCTGGAAGGCTCGACCTCTCACATTTCAGGCGTGGAAACGGCGCAGATCTTGTTGGTAGATGGTCGACCGGATCAGAGCCATCTCCCTTTCTTCCTCTAAAAGGTCGACTGCGTCCTGCCGCGCTTGTTCAGCTTCTGCTTCGTTGTAGATTTCGACTCGAGGAGCATTGTGGAGAAGATCACTCGGCAAGACTGCTTCGGCTCCATAGACCAAGAAGAATGGAGTTCTTCCGGTCGACCGATTGGGCGTGGTCCGCAGTCCCCAGAGTACAGATGGAAGTTCGTCGACCCAAGCTCCAGCCGCGTGTTTGAGATCACGCATCAGTCGCGGCTTCAGTCCCTTGAGAATCAGTCCATTAGCTCGCTCTGCTTGTCCATTCGACTGCGGATGGGCGACTGATGCGTAGTCGACCCGTGTGCCCTGGGAGTTGCAGAAGGTTCTGAATTCCTCTGAGTCAAAGTTCGACCCATTATCCGTAATGATGCTGTGCGGGACTCCATATCTGAATATTAGTTCCCTGATGAAGCTAACAGCAGTACCGGTGTCAAGGCTCTTGATTGGTTTAGCCTCGATCCACTTGGTGAACTTGTCGACTGCCACCAGTACATGCGTGAAGCCACTTCGTCCTGTTCTCAAAGGGCCGACCATGTCCAGCCCCCAAACTGCAAAAGGCCAGACGAGTGGGATGGTCTTCAAAGCTGACGCAGGTTTGTGCGACATATTCGAGTAGAACTGACATCCCTCGCACTTATCCACTATCTCCTTTGCCATCTCATTCGCCTTGGGCCAGTAAAATCCGGCTCGGTATGCTTTGGCCACGATGGTCCGGGAGGACGCATGATGACCACAGGTCCCCGAGTGAATATCATTGAGGATGAGTCGACCTTCTTCTGGTGTTATGCACTTCTGACCGACTCCAGTCGTGCTCTCTCTGTACAATTGTCCTTTGATGACGGTAAAGGCCTTAGATCGACGGACGATCTGTCGAGCCTCTTCCTCATCCTCCGGAAGCTCTTTCCTCAAGATATATGCGACATACGGAATCGTCCAGTCGGGAATGACTACCAAAACCTCCATGATCAAGTCGACCACCGCTGGGACTTCAACTTCAGTCGGATCTGTGGCACTCTTGGGCTGCGGAGTTTCTTCGGTGAAAGGATCTTCTTTGACTGACGGAGTATGTATATGCTCCAAGAACACACCACTCGGAATGGCTTCTCTCTTGGAACCTATCTTTGCTAGATCATCAGCTGCTTGATTTTTCAGTCGGGGTATATGATGGAGCTCTAACCCCTCGAACTTTTTCTCCAGCTTCCTCACTGCACTGCAGTATCCAGTCATGGCTGGGCTTCTCACGTCCCACTCTTTCATCACCTGATTGACCACTAAATCCGAGTCGCCATAGACCATTAGGCGACGGACGCCGAGTGAAATGGCCATGCGCAACCCATATAGGAGGGCCTCATATTCTGCCTCATTGTTGGAGGAATCGAAGTGAATCTGGAGCACATATCTGAGCTTATCTCCTCTGGGGGAAACCAGGACAACCCCAGCACCGGAACCATTCAACATCTTAGAACCATCGAAAAACATGGTCCAATGCTCCGAGTGAACTTCAGTCGGCTGCTGCTGTTCGATCCACTCGGCGAGGAAATCTGCTATTGCCTGGGACTTAATGGCTTTCTTTGCCTCAAACTTGATATCAAGGGGAAGAAGTTCAATCGCCCATTTGGCCACTCGACCAGTTGCATCTCTGTTGTGCAAAATCTCTGATAGTGGAGCGTCGCTGACGACTGTGATTGAATGGTCAGAGAAATAATGAGCAACCTTCTTTGTGGTCATGTATATTCCATACGCAAGCTTCTGATAATGAGGATATCTCTGCTTGGATGGAGTCAAGACTTCAGACAAATAATATACTGGGCGTTGAACTTTGAGAGCTTTTCCTTCTTCTTCCCGCTCGACCGTTAGCACAGTACTGACGACTTGTCCTGTGACTGCGATGTAGAGCAACAGAGGCTCTTTGCTGATTGGAGCAGCAAGCACCGGCTGGGTGGAGAGCAGAGCTTTTAGCTCGGCAAACGCTGCATCAGCTTCTGGAGTCCACTCGAACTTGTCAGCCTTCTTCATCAGTCGGTAAAGAGGCAATGCCTTTTCACCGAGTCGTGAGATGAATCGACTTAATGCGGCCAAGCATCCAGTAAGCTTCTGGACATCGTGCACTCGCACAGGGCGTTTCATTCGGAGAATAGTGCCAATCTTTTCTGGGTGGGCGTCGATTCCCCGTTCGGAAACGAGAAAACCGAGTAACTTGCCACCAGGAACTCCAAATGTGCACTTTGATGGATTGAGCTTGATATCATACCTTCTGAGGTTGGCAAATGTTTCGGCGAGGTCAGCGAGCAGGTCGGAACCTTTTCGTGACTTGACAACAATATCATCCATATAAGCTTCCACATTCCGACTGATTTGAGTGAGTAGACACTTCTGGATCATTCGCATAAATGTGGCTCCGGCATTCTTGAGGCCGAATGGCATGGTGATATAGCAGAAGCACCCGAATGGAGTGATGAAAGCTGTTTTTACTTCATCGGGCCCATACAGACGGATCTGGTGGTACCCGGAGTAAGCATCTAAAAAAGACAACCTCTCGCATCCCGCGGTCGAGTCAACAATTTGATCTATGCGAGGGAGAGGAAAGTGATCTTTCGGGCAGGCCCGGTTGATGTGCTTGAAATCAATGCACATTCGGAGCGACTTGTCCTTCTTAGGAACCATGACGACATTAGCGAGCCACTCGGAGTGGAATATCTCTCAGATAAATCCTGCCGCCAACAGTCGAGCCACTTCTTCACCGATGGCCTTTCTCTTCTGGACGGCGGACCGCCGAAGATGTTCTTTGACTGGCTTTGCAGACGAGTCGACTCTTAGGCGATGCTCAGCCAGTCCCCTGGGAACACCTGGCATGTCAGCGGGCTTCCATGCAAAAATGTCCCAGTTCTCACGGAGGAACTGGATAAGCGCTTCTTCCTATTTTGGGTCGAGTGTTGTGGAGATGCGGGTCGGAGCTGCTTCGGGGTCGGTCGGGTGAATGTGAACAGGCTTCGTCTCACCGGACGACTGGAATGCAGATTCTGTGGCGGGCTTCTTGGATCGCAGCAAGTCACTTGGATCTGCGTTTTGCTTGTATTCTTCGAACTCGACCGCTGTCACTTGGGAATCGGCAATTTTGGAGCCCTTCTGAAAGCACTCCTCTGCCTTTTTCCTATCACCGGTGACAGTGATCACACCTTTGGGACCGGGCATCTTCAATTTGAGGTACACGTAACATGGTCGAGCCATGAACCGTGCATAGGCTGGTCTCCCCAAAATGGCATGATATGCACTTTGAAAATCCACGACCTCAAACGTCAACTTTTCTTTGGGAAAATGCTTTGAATCGCCAAACACTACGTCCAAAGCTATCTGGCCGAGTGACTCGGCCTTCTTCCCTGGTATAACTCCATGGAAGCTCATGTTACTAGTGCTCAGTCGGGACATCGGAATGCCCATACCTTTCAACGTGTCTGCATATAACAGATTCAGCCCACTTCCACCGTCCATCAGCACCTTTGTCAGTCGAGTGCCTTCGACAACTGGATCGACCACCAAAGCTTGCCTCCCAGGGGTGGCAATATGAGTCGGGTGATCAGATTGGTCGAATGTGATGGGTGTTTGAGACCACTTCAGATAATTTGCCTTTGCTGGGGCAACCATGTTAACCTCTCGGTTAATCACTTTCAGTCGACTTCTGCTTTCCACATCTGCGAAGATCATCAGAGTGGAGTTGATATGCGGATATCCTCCCTCACTGTCCTCTTTGTCTTCGGCCTTGTCCGGCTCCTTCTCCTTGTCCTTAGACTGTTTTCCCTGAAACTGCTGGATCAGGAGTCGACATTGGCGAGTGGTGTGCTTTGGGTAAATGATATTCCCCTCTTCATCTTTCTTCGTGTGGATGTGGCACGACATATCCATCACGTCGTTCCCTTCTTTATCCTTCACCTTCTTGGGGTTCCAGGATCCTTTTGGTTTCCCCTTAGACTTTCCTTGAGTCACGGCCAGAGCCTCTCCAGGAGCTGCCGGTTCAGCCTTCCGCTTCTGTTTCCGACTGGTGTTTCCTTTTTCCGACTGACTCGGCTTGTGCTTGCCGCTTCGGAGTCGGTCTTCTTCTTCGCCGTTGGCGTACTTGGTAGCAATCTCCATCATCTGACTCAAGGTCATGTCACCAGTTCGACCAAATTTCAAACTCAGTTCTCTGTTCTTGACACCATCTTTGAAGGCGCATACTGCCTGATGGTCAGAGACATTTTCCACAGTGTGGTGCAAAGTGATCCACCTCTGAATATACTCTCTGAGAGTCTCATTGGTTTTCTGCACGCAGACTTGCAACTCTGTCAATCCCGCTGGTCGCTTGCAAGTCCCTTCGAACGTTCTGACGAACACTCGGGACAGATCTTCCCAAGTGTAAATGCTGCTAGGAGGCAATTGAGTCAACCATGCCCTGGCAGAACCTTCCAACATGAGGGGCAAATGCTTCATGGCCACCTCGTCGTTCCCACCACCGATCTGAACTGCCACTCGGTAGTCTTCAAGCCAAGTTTCAGGCTTAGACTCACCAGTGAACTTGCTGACTCCTGTTGCCAGCCTGAAATTGGGGGGGATAACTGCGGCTCTGATAGCTCTGCTGAAACATTCAGGACCAGAGACATGAACTCGACTGCTCGTGGGCACATCTCTGTCGAGTGCGCCTCGATGGGCTCTGTTCCGGTCGACCAACCCTTGCACGATAATGGATCGCGCGTCAAAGCCTGGCTCTCTGGGGTCAACTGGAACCCTACGCCCTGTACTGTACTGACGCCTATCATCTGGCTGCCGAGGAGCGTAAGACCCACCCCTCGGAGGGGAATAGGGCACTCGACGCCTATCATCTCGGTCGAGTCTGTCGCCATATTGATCTCGCCGATTCTCACGCCCTTCGCGCTGCGGAGGCGATCTGGGGCTGTGAGCCGACTGAACCGTATTCACAGTGACAGATCGACTGTGAATTCTGTTGCGCGACTGCGACACGGCTGAATTCTGATCTCCTGCTGCCCGGAGCAGATCCCTGATCTGCAGCAAACCTCTGCCAGCCTCTGACTGCGAAGGCTGAATGGACTCTGCTATACGGGTCGCAGCTGCTAAATTCTGAATTGGGGTTCGATATACCTGAGTCGGCGGGAAGAGTTGACGTCGACTGGTGTCGGGAACTCGTTGCCGCGCGCGCTCGTCGAGTGCTCGCTGAAGGTTCTCCAGTCGAGTGCGCTCGGCCAAATTGGCCAGACGCGCCTCCTCCAAGGCACGAGCCTCGGGGGTTTCTCCTGCGATGGGAATACGCAGGGGATCCTCGTTCCTGCGGCGAAGCTCTTCTCTTTGCAGAGAGTCGAGTGGCTCGGGCTGGTACTCTTCGTAGCCTTGAGCAGGGTCGCCGCCGTCGCCTGCTCCACCACCGCGGGCGAAGCCAGGAGGGCTGTGGGGCCCGTCGACCATCAAGATTTCCGCCGCTGGATCACTGCTTCCGCACTCGGATGCAGTCTCTCCGGAGCCAGTCGACTGATCGAACAAGCCGTAGAGAGATTCGTTGGGCTCGATTGCCGCAACTTGTGTAGTGGTCGACTGGCGAGCCATCGCGTGACTCACCCATCGCTGAAGCCTCGACCGGCCTGAGCGCTTGCGCTGGCGGGAGACCGGGAGGGTGGAAGATGGAGGAGCCGACCGATACTGGGTCGATGGTTGCCGCAGCAGAACGCCGCGGATACATGCACGAAAATGCGTCGCACCGCGGACGGGGAGCGCATCTACGTCGAGTGGAGCCTCCTGGAGCCATGCGGAGTCGTCGGCGATGAAGGTGAGAGCGCCGAGACGGATCTCTTGACCCTCGACCAAAATTCCAGCAGACACCATGATGAAAGTACTCTGAAGAATCGCAACTTCTCCACAAAATCGCTAAAACACCTGCCCCACGGTGGGCGCCAACTGTCGTGGTTCTAAGCCTGATAGTAGAGTGGGGGGTAGGTATGGAGAGGCAAGGTCCTAGCTATGGAGAGGTTGTAAGCACAAAGGATGTACGAGTTCAGGCCCTTCTCGGAAGAAGTAACAGCCCTACGTCTCGGAGCCCGAGGCGGTCGAGTGGATTATCAATGTATGGATTACAAGGTGCCGAACCCTTCTGCCTGTGGAGGGGGGTGGCTTATATAGAGTGCGCCAGGACCCCAGCCAGCCCACGCAGGAGAGGGTTTAAGGTGAGTTAAGTCTGGGGCGTTACTGGTAACGCCCCACATAAAGTGCCTTTACTATCATAAAGTCTACTTAATTACAGGCCGTTGCGGTGCAGAATGCCTCTTGACCTCCTGGTGGTCGAGTGAGTCTTCGTGGTCGAGTCCTTCAGGCCAGTCGAGTGAATCCTCGTTGGTCGACTGGAAGGCGACCTCTTCTAGGGATGTCCTAGGGTAAGTTACTTGGAACAGGTCCATGACCCTACCCTAGGTACATAACCCCATCAGGGCCCACGAGGCAGGTGGCGCACCCTAGGGGGGGCCCACCCTAGGGGGGGCCCACCCTCGTGACCTCCTCTTTGATCCCTTGCAGTAGGTTCCAAGTCTCCTGGATCACGTTCGGTGAGAAAATCACGTTCCCGAAGATTTTATTCCGTTTGGACTCCGTTTGATATTCTGTTTCTCCGAAACACTGAAATAGGCAAAAAAAACAGCAATTTTAGGCTGGGCCTCCGGTTAATAGGTTAGTCCCAAAAATAATATAAAAGTGGAAAATAAAGCCCAATATAGTCCAAAACAGTAGATAATATAGCATGGAGCAATCAAAAATTATAGATACGTTTGAGAAGTATCATTAGCATACATTTTGGTTGTCTCTTTGTCATACGTATCCGTGCTCATGATGGCACTGTTTTGTGTCTTCCTACCTTTGTCTCGTGCAAGGGTGTTGTAGCGCACATCTCCAACAACGCTAGATTCATAATGTCTTACCCGAGTATCAGGACCCATTGCTAGTGAGTAAAGGGCATCATCAACTGCCTGCCCATCCTCCCGCATCTTCTTAACCTATGGTTAGAAAATAGACAAGCTGATCATCTTATGTACTCAATATATTAAAAAAACTCACAGTGCACTTCAAAAGCTTACATGGTTCTTGAACCATTTCGCAAATCCTGCCATAACCAGTTTGTCAATGTTTCTTGGATTTTGCAGCAATAACTCCTCTTTGTAGATGCTGCACAACATAGTGATCGCGTCAAACATCTAAATATATAAGAATGTGCTGCAAGTTTAGTAGATTACGATGTATAAGCTGCAGTACTACACTTACTTGATATAAGGTAGTATCTCAGGACAGTTATTCAACACATACCAAACCATTTTGTCCAAATCTTTAGGTTTGTCCTCTTGTCGACTCTTCCTTGTAACTCAAACAGAATAATCGAAAACATTGAGCCCGGGATTATCTTCACCCACCTCTTTGCTAAGCTGATCAACTATTTCAATTTTTTTTAGCAGAATGTCAATGCTTCTGTAGCAATGTAGGCCTCTGCAATGGAACCCTTGGGTCTAGCTCTGTTCCTAACATAGCCCTTGAAAGTGCCTAGCCGCCTTTCAATAGGGTACATCCAGCCATACTGTACTGGACCTCTAAGTAGTGCCTCATCAGGTAGATGAACAGCCAAATGCACCATCACATCAAAGAAGGCTAGAGGATATATCTTCTCAAGGTCGCATAGGATAGTTGGTATCTTGTCTCTAAGACGCTCCAAAGCATCTATCCTGATATTCCTACTGCAGATTTCCCTAAAGAATTGTCCCAACTCTGCAACTGCTCTATATAAGTCAGGGTGGCCCAATCCTCTAAGGGTAACAGGTAAAACCCTTTGAAGTAGGACGTGGCAGTCATGAGTTTTCAACCCTTGTACCTTGTTTCCATCTGCACTGACTCTCCTTTCAGGGTTGGAAGTTAATCCATGTGGGAATCTCACACGTGACAGGACCTCGCATAATTCTTTTCTTTTTACCTTGTCCAAGACATACACAGCTGGTGCCATATCCCGTGGTTTACCTTCATCTTGCACCTGCAAATCCTTTCTAATACCCAGGTGTGTCAAATCAATCCTAGATTTTAAGGTATCTTTCGTCTTGCCTTCAATATTAAGAAGTGTGCCAATAATGCTGTCACATATATTTTTCTCGATGTGCATCACATCAAGATTATGCCGCAGATCCAAATCTTTCCAATACTCCAAGTCCCACATAGTGGACCTGTGGGTAAACAATAATCTCTCCTCTACCCTGCCATGCTTCCTTTTCCCACTACCATTACCAGGATGGTTTCCTGGTGTAATATGCCTGACCTTCTCTAATTCCACTTGCAAATCATCGGCGGTGAGCCTCTTTGGCGCATCACGGTTTTCATGCTTTGCATTGAACACATGTCTTCGATATTTTCTAGGATGCGGCTTGTCCTTGGCAAGGAAACGGCGATGTCCAATGTAACAGATCTTGCTAAGTATTGCGTATGACAGCGGATTCCTATCACAGCGAACACATGCATTGTAACCATGTGTCGTTCGCCCTGACATAGTGCCCAAAGCTGGATAATCATGGATGCACCAAATTATAATAGCACGCGGAAATAAATCAGCTGGTGGGCTGCTATATAGGTCTCGAGTGAGAACACCCTTCCATAGCTGTTGAAGTTCCTCCACAAGAGGCTCCATGAACAAATCAAAATCCTTTCCAGGACTTTTTGGACCTGGGATGAGCAAGGCCATCATGTAGTTTGATTCTTTGGTGCAGACATTTGGAGGCATGTTGTAAGGGATAACAAGCACTGGCCACATGCTATATGTGGCGCTTTGGTGGCCAAATGGGTTAAATCCATCTGAAGCTAAGCCAAGTCTAATGTTTCTCGGGTCAGCAGCAAACTCTTTGTGTTTATCATTGAAGCTTTTCCACTCACTACCATGAGATGGATGGCTCATTACATTCTGATCTCTGTACTCCTGGTTCCTAGAATGCCACAGTACATCCTCTCTTGTTTCAGCATCATGAAACAACCTCTGCAATCTTGGTGTAATTGGAAAATGTCTCAGAACGTTATGAGGAATCCTCTTCACAACATCGCCATCTTTCCATCTTGATGATTTGCATTTCAGGCATTCACTTAAGTTGGCATAATCCTTCCGGAACAGAACACAATTATTCTTACAAACATGGATCATATCATATCCAATTCCAACTGCACAAAGGAAATTCTTCATTTTACTGTAGGTGTGTGGCAGGTCAGACGCATCTGGGAAAGATTCGCGGAAAGCACCCAACATCGCATCGAATGATTTGTTGGTCATCCGCTCAGATGTCTTCACCTGAAGAAAGGTGACCATAGCTGAGAATACTGACAACTTATTTCCTGGGGTGACAGCAACGTTACATTGTTCCAACATGCGGGCCCGCCATTTTTCTTCTGCAGGTGAAAGTTCACAGAATGCACGAGCATTTCCTAGCATTGTTTCAATATTGGTCAAACTCACTGGCTCTGCCACCACCACCTCCTCCTCTTCTTCCACCTGAGCATTAGGCAGATCAAGATGGTGATCTGCTGCTTCCACATAGTCAATAACATTGACGTTCACATCTTCACCATGATGAACCCACCTAGTATATGTGACCGACATCCCATACAAGTGTAGATTATTTTGCACAGTTGACTAGGGTCTTGTAACTGAATTCATACAACTGCTACACGGGCGGAGCACATCTGATTTCGGACCACCATACTCAGCTCTGATAAAGTTCATGAAGTTTTCAACCCCCTTGACATATGCAGCGGAGAATCTTCGAGCATAAGTTATCCAACTCCTGTCCATCTGTTAGACATACAAATTAGTTCTTCTACTAGATATTACAAGAAAAACATATATGCTTTTTTATGAAGTCCAGAAAAAAATACCTAGGTCGATGTCTAAAGCTATGGCAAGATATTTGGACGAGCAGATCTAAGTAACGAAATATATGTAAAGCTAATTCAGCAAACACATTTGAGTGCCAAATTATGGCAGGCTGTTTTAGCAGTCAATGAGGCCGAGCACTACAGCCATCGAACTATCGAAGGCCATCGCAGCAACAAAGATCGAGTATAAAACGGTGTAGGGCTATTTCAGCTAACAGATTGGCTACTAGACCATGGCAATCTACGTCACAAGAAATATATGGCAGGATATTTTAGCAACTAATCAGCCTTGGCATGCCATCCCAGCTAAGCAGATTGAGTGCAGAACAGGGCAAGGAAGCTTCTTAAGCAGAGCATATTGACAGTAAACTACTACGGCAAACAGTAAGATTAACAATGTCTATCAGCTAACATTCAGCGCTACACCAACATGAACAGGGCCTCAATCTAGAATGCGCGTACCGTGGGAGAAGCTGACTGCCGTGCATCTCCACACGAACATCGCCAGCGGTGGCGGCGCTGACCGCCATGCGCCTCCAAAAGAACGTAGCCAGAGGTGGCAGCGCGGCTACAGCGCGGCAGTCTACGAGAGCGTACTGTGAGAGCGAGAGGATCACCGAACCGCGGCGCCGACGTATCGGCGCGGCAGGGAGGGCGGCTTTGGCGGAGCGAATGGAGTGGAGGGGGACA